>NC_051067.1:80284912-80494912 GCF_004664715.2 Peromyscus leucopus
TAGCTTCTGGAAGCAAATCCCATTCTGGCCACACAGGAGCCAGGAAGTACAGCATCAGCACCATGATATTTTCATACAGGTCTTGGCTGCTGAGTCAAGCCTTGCTGGGAAGCATTTGTTGGTCATGTCATAGCTGCAAGGGAAGTGGGGAACATGGATGCATAACATACTCAGCTTCGGTGCTGGGAAGCATTGGAGGTGCATGGGGTAGGCAGGTCCCTGAGTTAGATGAATCAGAATAAGGTCAAGCATCTGTGTGGGCTCTTTCAGCCCCATGTCCCATCGGAGCATTTCAGAGCCCTCTGAGCATAGTTGAGAGCTTCCCCAGACAACAGGGCCAGCACCCCTCTCTCCAACCCCTGCCCTTCAATGGACTGTGACTCTGTCACACTCCTCAGCTCTGCCTGCTGGGTTTAGGAATCTTGAAGCCCTCAGAAGAATCTTGGGATGTCCTGAGGAAAAAGGGACTGAGAAGGTACCATTCATCACTCACTTTCGTGGATCTAGAAGGATGTGGTTCTAGGTTAGCTCATTGTACCCTCAGAGTCCTTTGACGTGTTTCTGCAGTTTCTAGTTCAAACATGGGAGTGGAGGCATGTGGCCATTTCTTTGGGCTCTCTGAGTTGTGGAGCTGCTTGCTGCCTACAACCATGTGTCATTTTTTTTAATCAGAAAACAAAATTCAGTCATGGTGGCACCTACCCTTCACTCTGCAGGCTGAAATAGGGACCAAAAATTCAGACCAACCTGGGCTGCACCATGGCGTCCTGCCTCAGCCCCTGCACTTCTCCCAACAAAACAATAACAACCTTAGAACTAAGTGAGGCTAAATGTCTGGCAGCCCCCCAAAATGTTAGAGCCCCCAGGAAAGGAATAATTTGGGGTAGGGCTTTGGGGACTCATAGCAGAGGTGTGGTCTGGACTTTTTCCGTGTGGGTAATATCTAATCGAGGGTACAGATTTGCTAGGCTCAGGGCTGTGGCTGCTTTGTGGTTTTTATGTGTGGTCTGTAAATGCCTTTGATTTCGACCTGATGAAATGGTGGAGAGCTTGAAGTAAAGCTAAGCCCCCCCCCCCCCCCCCCCCCCCGTGAATTAAATTGTCTTTGAACCTCTGATTCCTGATGAGTTGGTAGCTGGTGCCAGCCATCAATCTGTGTGACCCCAGCCCCCTCCAGGCTTCCAATAGCTGGACAAGCCGAAAGTTCTGCTTTTTCACCCCAATGAGTATAAAGCAGGGCATGTGTTGAAAGCACCGGGATTTGGGAAAAGGAAGTCTGCGTTAAAACCTGTATTCTGCCTTTAGCAGCAGGATTTGGCCTGAGTGTTTTCACCTGGCAGAAGGTCATTGTAGTCCTGTGTGAACTGAAGGACTTCATCTGTGCACTTAACCTGCCCAGCCAGTGTGAGACACCGGGCTGTCACCCCCAGGGGCAGGCCATCAGTGTTTGTTGAATGAATTGAATATAGAGGAAGGTTGCGGGTATCTGTCTGTGCACACCATGACAGTTTACGTTTGGAATATCCTTAAAGGCCTGTGTGTTAAATGTTTGGTCCTCAAAGTGGGCTGCTGGGAGATGGGGAACCCTTAAGAGGTGGGGCCTAGGGGAAAATGTGCAGGCCACTGGGGCATGGCCTTAAAGGAACTCAAGACAGCTCTGTTTGTTTGTTTTGCTTTTTTCTTCTGTCTGGCTGTAAGGTAAGCAGTTTGCTTTGCACATGGCCCCACTATGCCACCCTACAGACCAATGAGCAAGGGGCTGGAGAGATGGCCCAGTGGTTAGGGGTAGTTACTGCTCTTGCAGAGAGGACCTGAGTCCAGTTCCCAGCATCCACATAGGGCAGCTTAGAACTGCCTGTAACTCCAAGGAATCCAACCTCTTTTGGTCTCCCAGGGCATCTGTATATACTTTTCCCTCCCTCCCTCCCTCCCTCCCTCCCTCCTCCTTCTTTCTCTCCTTCCCTCCTTCTTTCTCTTACACACACACACACACACACACACACACACACACATACACACACATGCTAAAATACTTTTTTTTTTTTTTTTTAAGAAGCCCAAATAAACTTTTTCTCTTGCAAGTTTATTGTCCCAGATGTTTGCTATGGTGGGCGGGAGCTGATGAATGGGCAGTGCCAAATGCTGATGGATGCTGCTTATTAGAGGCCGCTGATTACAGCACAAGCTGCCATTACGGAGAAGACCGCAGACTTGAACACCGCCTCAGATAACCCGGGGGGTCTTGGTAGGATGAAGGTTGTGAATTAGAAGGTCAAAGGTGGGGCCTGAGATTCCAGATTTCCAATGAGCTCCTCAAGTGGGGCTGCATGGCATGGGCCACTCTTTGTAAAGTGTTCATTGCACACAAGCAGCAGATGCAATTTGCAAGCAAGACTAGATAGGCTAACAGGGCAGTCACCTTAGCTGGGGACCTCCAAGTTTGACGGTGGCCCCTTCTCTACCTTATCCTGTATGAACTATTCCTATGGACAAGAGCACAGCCTCTTCTTTCCCCAGGAAGTTCCGAGGGTAGTCTGGCTGTGATCTCTTGTGTTTTCTGTATTTGGTGCACATTATGGGTCTGGTGGCTTCTTCCTTTGAGTCCCTGGCCTGTGGTATGACACTTACTTGAGATGATATTGAGCGCCTGGCACATGGGGAGCCGGTGCTGCAGGTGGCTGCCCTAATGATGCTGTGTTATGAGGTTCTCTGGCATCTTCTGGAGTTCTCTAAGCAGTCCAGGGACTTTAAACACTAATTGTATAGGCTCTGGGGTGTTCAGGGCCTCAATGTGCCAGCTCTGTTCATCAGTTTTCCTTGCTGTGACAAAATGTCAGACTAAGACCACTTCAAGGGGGAAGCATTGATTTTTGTTCCAGGTTTCAGAGGTTTTAGACCAGCGTGGGAGGGAATGCCTGTGTTATCAGGCTTCCTACTTAATTCATTGGGGCCCAGAGGATGCCATTCACATTCAGGACACCACCTCCTGAAGACACTCTCATAGATACTCCCAGAAGTGTGTTGTGGGATAATCTTTTTGTGCACTGTGAAAATGTGTCCGTTTTACCTCTTCTGCCTAAGGCACCTTCTGATTGGTTTAATAAAGAGCTAAAAGGCCAGGGCTGGAGAGATGGCTCAGAGGTGAAGAGCACTGACTGCTCTTCTAGAGGTCCTGAGTTCAATTCCCAGCAACCACATGGTGACTCACAACCACCTGTAATGAGATCTGACGCCCTCTTCTGGTGTGCAGGGATACATGCAGGCAGAACACTGTATGCAAATAAATAAAATAAATCTTCAAAAAAAGAGCTGAATGGCCAATAGCTAGGCAGGAGAGGATAGGTGGGACTTCTAGGGAGAGAGAGGAATTGGTGGTGGTGGGGAGTCTGAGAGGCAGGGGATTCGCTTTGGAGAGGCAGAGGAAGTTGGACAGACAGTACTGAGGAGAGTATGTGGCAAAATGTGTATTAATATAAACAGGTTAATTTAACTGTTAAGAGCTAGTTGGGAACAAGCTTAAGCTAAGGCCATGCTTTCATAATTATATAAGTCTACGTGTCCTGTCATTGTTTGGGAGCTAGTGGTCTAAAGACAGTCTAGCTACAGACGTGTGCTTCACTGATCTCTCAGTCTGTTCAAGTTGGCCATCAAGATTAAGCACTCCACCAGCCATGTTCCTGTCTCCAGGGTAACTTCCAGCCCAGTGTCAGTTTATAACATCTGGAGATTTTTTTTAAGGTTACAACTGGTGAGTGCTAGTGGTACTTAAAGGTCTGAGACTAGGGAGGATGCTGAACACCTGCAGAGCAGAGGATAGCTTCCCACAACCAGCTGGGTCAGCAGGCCAGTGATAGCAATGCTGGGCACCACAGCCTTTAGCTGAAGTGGTTCATCCCTACAGGATACCCTTTCCATTTCTGCCTTGCAGTCTCCTGCAGGCTTTCTGAACTGGCTTGGGAATGAAAGTTTTCATTGTTATTTTCCTAATTTGTATTCTTTTTAGTCTAAATTCAAGGCCAGTGAGTGGCCTCTCCTGATCCTTCACACTGTCTAGCTGTCTTCTGTAGGATGAGTACGGCGCTCCACATTCTCCTTCTCGGGCAGTACGTGTGGTGTGGGAGGGAGAACAGGACTCCTTTGGTTGTCCGTTTGTGCTACTTTAGAATTGGACATTCCTGTCTGCCCTTTCTGACTGAGAGCAGTAAGGGATGTCGGTCCACCCAGAATTCGGGATGGACAGACAACCAAGACCCACTCTGTTTGCAACATCCAGAGCAGTTACTTTATTTTGTCAAACACAGGAGAAAGGATTAAAAAAAAAGAAACAAACAAACAAACAAAACAAAAAAACGTACTCTAAGCAACTAGTTTGGCAGAATAAGCTCATCTCCCCTCTCAACAACAACAATAACAACAACAAAACAAAACAGAAAACTCGAGGACAGATGGACAAGGTGTGGCCTCCTTTAAATAATTTAATTTGGAATGGAGCTCCCTCAACAGCACACAGGCCTTCAAAACACCTTCCCTGGCTTCCAGGAGGCAGTATTCACCACAGACTCCCAAGGAGCATTCTGTCATGCACTGTATACAGGCACACAATGGGTCAGTCCTCAGAGGAGGCCCTGCACGTTGCCTCCCGAAATGGTTTCTTTGCTGCAGGCCTGTTCAGGAGATGTTTATCAGAGAAGGGGTGGACAGGTCTGCGATGGACGGGCCCCGTTCTGTCTCCAGTGGCCTTTTATGGCTAGTGATAGGTGCCATCAGTGTCTTGCCTGAGAAATGGCCATGCTGCAGGCACCTCTGTCGGAGCATCTTATTGATCTGTGCTCTGCCTCCTTCCAGAAGGCAAGAGTAGTAAAAAAGTCAGAGGCTGCTGGCTGGAGCAGAGCAGCCGTGGCACTGTGGGCTGAAGCAGCTCCCTGGGGTGAATACATGTGTCATCATCCCTCCAGCTGCTCCATCCAGCATTACAGAGCCCTTGCTCCCAAACACAGTGTAGCCTGGGCTGCACAGTGACCATCCAGCAAGATGAATGTGGCTTCTGAATTTTTTTCCCATTGAGGCTGTATGGCTGAGATTCATTTTCCCACCATTGACCCATTGGACCTCCATAAAATAGGACTGAAAGCAATTAATCTGGGGCAGAACGCCCCTAGAATCTCATTCATAAATAATCCTCCTTGGCCCCCAGCACTGGAATATAAGCAGAGATTTATAAGCTCAAACCTGTAGGCCAAACTGCAGGAAGCAGGCTGTACCCAGCCTCTGGCTTTGCACATGAGATTAAATGGTTATGATCAATATATTGCCATAAGCACCAGGGGACATTTTTATGGCGTTTACATAAGACTTTATAATGTAGAAGAGACAGGATCTGCCACCAGCTCCAACCCGGGCATAAAATGTATCTTATAAATAAAAATACAAAGGCACTTCGGCAAAAGTTCTATTGTATAGCTGCTCCAGCTGCGGAGAAAGGCCTGTAGAGAGGAGGATAGGACAGGCTGAAATCAGACTCAGAATGTGCAAGAGTATCTGCCAGGAGTGGGGACAACGGCATTGATGAGTTATAGCTGTGTGGCTAAGGGCTCTGGTAAGAGTCTGGGGGCTGAACATGACCCCCTTACCCTTGAGCTACATGACCTTGGGTTACTCAAGTTCCCTCTCATCAGTTTATTGATGAAAATAATAGTACCTGCCTTCATGTGGTTGGTTGTTTTTCCCTGCCTTTTGGTGATGCAGGGGTTCGTATCTAGGATTTCATGCATGTAAGCCAGCATTTCACTACTGAGTGACAACCCTAGCCCCACATAAGCTTCCCCTAAGAATTCAATGAACTAAAGTGTATAAAATGTATAGCTCATCCCTGCAGCATATGACTTAATAACAGTTAGGAAAGAGGAGAAGATGCTGATGGTGGTGATGATGTCAGTGATGATGATGATAGATAGCAATGGTGATGATGATGGAGATGGTGATGATGGCAAAATATAGCTAAATATCCTACTCATTAGCCTCTTACCTCTGTCAGGGAGGAAGCAGGCTCAGATAGTATGGTAATTTGAATGTAATTGGCGCCCATAAGCTCATAGGAACTGGCACTATTAGGAGGTATGGCTTTGTTGGAGTGGGTGTGGCCTTGTTGGAGGAAGTGTGTCACCGTGGAGGTGGGCTTTGAGGTCTCCTATGTTCAAGCTACACCCAGTGTCACAGTTCACTTCCTGTTGCATGTGGATCAAAATGTAGAACTCTTCATCTCCTTCTCCAGCACCATGTCTGCCTGCATGGTGCCACATCCCACCATGATGATAATAGACTAAACCTCTGAAATTGTATTAAATTAAATCTTTTCTCTTATAAGAGTTGCTGTGGTCATGGTGTCTCTTCACAGCAATAGAAACCCTAACTAAGATAGCTAGTCACTCCCAAGCATGACTGGTAACAAAGAGGCCCAGCCAGGCAATTACAGCTGTCTCTGAGATGGTGGCTTATCCGGCAGAGCTGGCCTTGGACCTCTGCCCTCACTCTCTCTGGCTTTATTGTGCTACCATTGGCTGTGCGTCCTGAGACTACACACTCATTTTTGCTGTGAACACTAGCAAGCTTTGGGTTGCTGTGCCAGACTTTGATATGCCAAGAAGGTTTTGCCAGTGCCATTATTCAATATTTCTGTTTGTTTGATGTTGGTTTTGGAAGGTCCGAGTCTCCATATTGTTGTCTTCATCCAACACTGCCAGTTTACAGTGAGTATGGCAAGTTGGCAATGCAGCCAGCATCTCAGTGTAGATGGTGTTAGTTAGAGAGCAGGATTCTGGGTACCCTTTCGGGGAACAAAAACCCATGTTTGACTCCAGCCAGTCATCCCTTCCTGAGGCCATGGGAGCCTGAAACCATCTCAATAGTTAACTTGTACTGAGTGTGATTAGTGCCAAGCATTCAGGGGAATGCTTTACAAATGTGACCACAGTAAAGCTTGGCAACAGCCTGCAAAGAAAGCCCCGTATCTGTCAGCATTCTTGGCTGGAAGTAGCAGAAGCTGACTCACTGTCACAAGAAGAGGAGGTTTATTGGAAGGGTGTTGGGGGCGTCTAGATTGGTCAGATGGATGGAGGACAGGGCTCTGAAAGGAGTGAGCACTTGAGGAGCCCCGAGAGCTAGCTAGGCTGTAGCTTCTCCTCCGGACCTGGTTGAGGCCTATGCTCAGAAGATCTGCTCCTCTGCTGCCCTGACTAACTAGTAGGAATCAATTAGACTTCTAGCTCTCTCCATGCTGCCTTCAAGCAAGATAGGCTGAGTATGCATCACGACCTGCCCTCGGGCCTGGGGAGAGGTATGCTCTGTCACTTGTCTCTAGTGTTGGGCAGCTTGCCCTTTGCCAGGATTGAATGTTCCTAGGGAATCACTAAGAAGAATTTTAGAGATGGGAGACTAAGATGGTCCAAATGCGTAACCACCTTCACAGCAACATGCATGTTCTTCTTGTACATTAGTAAATAGATGTTCAGAAGGGCTGGTACAGTTGCCCAATTTCATACAGGAAACAAGTGGCAGAGCTGGGCTTGCATTCAGGATTCTTACATTCAACTGCTAATCAAGGCTCTGTCTTTGATTAGCACAGCGTGCTGGGTGGAGCAGGCCAGCTGGCCAGTCCTGCAATAGTCTAGGGACTGAATGATGGAAATTTAGTGCCTCAGGTACCTGGGGTTCTTTAATCCAGGGTTGTAGATGTGGTCTCAGGGGCCTTCTGGGGTTGGGCTCCCTTGTAACTGCTCCCTTGTTCTGCTCATCAGGGTTCCTATATGCTTGTCACTATATGCTTTCCACTGGGGAAAGCCACAGCATAGTTTGATATTCACTTTAAAGCGCATGAAGAAACTTTCTCAGATGCCTCCCGTGAACATCTCCTTGAGTCTCGTTGGATGGAAGTGGAACTTGTGACCACCATTCAAATACCTGCTGGATGCGATTAAACTCAGCTTTAGCACTGGGGCTGGAGCAGAACTCCAAACTGCATGACCTGTAAGGGTGATGGAGAGGAAAGGAGGGGGCTGCAGTTGTATAGGACATGGCTTATGTTTGTACACTGCTTTCTCCCACACATGACTCCAGACTCCCTAGAGGAAATGGGCCACCTAGAATAATCCATGCTTCACTTAGAAGTATTGGATGCACCTTTCATCTAGATTCCTGAAAGCTGTCTCCTGATCCATGTGGTCTAGGTCCCACCCCAGCCCAGAAGCTACATTGAGCTTACAGATGACTTTCTGGGTGACCCTGCAGGGTAATTCCTAGACAAGGCTTCCTGGGCATAGTCCCATGGAGCCGCCATCATCTGGTGCTGGTCGGGAGCAGCTGTGGTAGGAGCAGGGATGTGAATCTCCCTGGTCTTTTGTGGATTTGGCTTTGCTCTTGTCTTCAGGGATCCTGGAAATCTGTTCTCTCACTTCTCACTCCAGAGGATTCTCGGAGAAAGGTGTAGGGTCTTTCTCCCTAGAGAAATGGTAGAGAATGGTTCCAGAACTATGCAACTGGATAGCACATCATATCTACTAACAGAAAGGCCATAGATGGGTATGCAAGTCAGAGTCATACCACTAGGGCTGTAAGGACATCTACTGTTATCCTGTGCATTGTGGCAGCTGCATCTGCATGAACTCTCCGAGGTCAGGACTGTGTAAGAATCAACTCTGTGGTCTGGAATGTAGTTCTCCTGGCATAGTATAAGTGGAGGTTGAAAGGTTTTCCGCACCTGGTATTAAGTTTCTCCTCTGATGTAGTAAGCTAAATCAAGCCAAATTAAAAATAAAAGATGAGGTCTATTGGGAAAACACTCTTGGGTGGCCTTTTCCAGCCCCCCAGAGATGCAATAGGGAGAGGAGACCAGGAAAAACCACATGGCCATTCTCTAGGAGGCAATTTAAATACCCGGTAGGCCCGGTCTTAAGTGATATGTATTTTTGGACTCCCCAGTAGTAGGTTTCTCCATGAACATATTAAGCCATATCAAGCTGAATAAAAGTCCAGGTTTAATGAGCAAAGCACCCCAGGTGACTCTCAAGCCCCCCAGAAGTGAGGCAGGGGAGGGAGGAGGAGGAATCATAGGGCAGGTCTAGGGACCTGAGCTTAAATACCCTGAAGGCACTGTCTTGAGCAGCTTGGGGGGGGGCACTGTTTGATGGGCTTTCTGAGAAGGGCAGGGTTTGGAATGGGGGGAGGGAAATGAGGCCAAGAGGAGCTTCCAGCTGAACATCCCAACCTTCTTGTATATATGGGCACTGGTTCAAATCTGGCTACTTCCTGTTGGCATGGGACAATGTAGGGAAGGGGAATCAGGAGTCAGTGGGCTCATGCTCAGTGGGAGGTATTGATGAAGAAGCATTTGGTTAACTGTCATCATGGAGAACCCAGGGATCTGTTTCTTGAGGAAGCAGAGGAGGCAAATTGCTAGGAGAAAAAAAAAAACAGATTATTAACACTTATAAATGGGACTAGCCATGGGGAGAGTAAAGACTGCCAGAAAGAATGGAACGAGCAGACACAAGAGCAGATAGGCCCTTCATTGGGACATTCTGAAAAACTGGAGGGTAGAGGGTCCTAGTTGCTGGACAGACCATTCATCTTGAATAGGTGCCTGCTTGATCCTGGAGAGGTGGTAATAGCACTGATGTCCCAGGAGCTTGGGGAGATGGCATGCCAAACCGAGGCATGATATGTTCCAAGAGTACCTGAGCCATCACATCTGCTGTTTCCCTGGAGGTGAGGGATACCTCCATCCATCCTGTAAAGGTGTCAACAAGAGTTAAGAGATAATGGAGTTTTTTATGAGTGGGTATGTGGGTGAAGTCAACCTGCCAGTCCTTGCCTGGTTGGTGTTCTTGGAGCTGGTTCAGGGGCTGGCATATCTGGAGGGCCCTCTGTGGATTGGCCTTGGCACACATCTGGCAGGAGGAGTAGACCTGTAAGGATGGGTGGGATCAAGGAGGGGCTCTAGAGCCCAATGTTAGTTTCCACCAGGACCATGTAGGTGTCTGTAACACAGCTGGAACATTGTTGGTGTCAGAGCCAATGCTATGTCTTTGGGTTAAAATATTTTTTCCTAGGGCCTGGTTTTAGCCCCATGAAGCATACCTTTAAGTCTATACTTAGAAGACAACCGGAGGAAATTTACTGAACGAAAGAGGTTGAGTGAGCGAGCGAAGAAGAGGGAGGGAAGGAGACTGAGGGGCAGGGGAGGGAGAACAGAGTTGAACACATCTGCAGGCTTCCACACCCTCTTCAATGCTGATCTGTTTCAGAGGGGGAGGAACTGGCATTAAAGCAGAGTTTTGCCATACGTGGGTGGAGACAATATAGTAATGTTGAAAACGCCTCTATGCAGTCCTAAAAGCTGGAAGCAATGAAATCCACAGAAATTTAAGAACTTCTAAAAACTGCTTGTAGTCGATGCTCTATCAGTTTATTAGAGCTGCATTTATCAATGCTAAAACTCTACCTCCAAAATTCCAATGTAATAATAGCATAGAAAGGGGATAGAAGTCTGAAACATCTTTACATACTTTAAGTGGGAAGTTCCATCTGAAACCTGTTTATCCTTTACTATGAAGGCAGACCTTGTGAACAAGCGGCGAGGGGGGGGGCTGTTAGATGGGTAAATCTATCAGTACCCTACTTACCAAACACCATCAGATCTGAGAGGCATACATTTCACTTGAATAAGCAGAAGCGAGACAGCTTTCCGGCTTCCTAGGCAGCTATCCCAGGTTTCTCTGTGGTCTTTGGGGACAGGGATCCAAGGACAATATAAGTTTTCAGCTGCCAGGTCCAGAAGATCTGAAAGACTTTCCTGTGGAGTAGGAATTTGGGGAGACTGGCCTACCCTCTTGGTAAAGCAGGGAAATTAATCCCCCAGTGTCATGTTTGTCTACAGTCTGGACAGGGTCTTAGCAGCAATTAAGGTGCAAAGCAGTTTTCTGCTCCACACCTGGCTTTGCTACATTCAAAGCAAGCTCCAGGTGGAAGTTCTTCTGTGGCCATCCATCTTCCTTGGAGGAGATACAGGGTGTTGCTAGGAGCTGGCATATTTCTATCAAGAGAAGCTTTTTTATTAAATGCCATATTTTCAGATCTCTGAAGCGTTTGAGGATCAGGGGATCATTATCGGTTAGATATAAGCAGTTTAGTATCTCTAGAAGGCAAAACTCAGTTTTCACAGTGTAAATAATTTAGTGTTTCTAAAATCAATATCAAGGGTATTACTTTTACGTTACAAAATCTGGCTGCCAGCAAGATACATCCCTCTACATGGATGTATGGAGGTGCAGTTTTAATACTTCATTAAACCAGCATTGTTTTAAATTCTATCTCTCATAAACTTTGGTTTTTTTTGGGGGGGGCAGGAGCCACAACTTGGTGGGCTTTCTGAGAAGGGCAGGTGTAGACAAATTTCTAAACAGTCTTATTAAATAAGAAACACAGAACCAAATATGGTGAAAGCTGTAGAGATCAGAGAAATACAAATAGCCATCAACTAACCTTAGCTCACCATGCCACCGTAGCTTCCCAAGGGAGCCAACCTCTTTGTGTCTAACCTGTGCCTTTGTTGCCTTGATATTCTGCTGTCTCATTGGCTCTTAACCCAACCACCTTACTTCCTTATCACTGCCTGTCTATACAGACCTCCAAGTCTCTATGGTTGGTACTGGGATTAAAGGTGTGTGTCACCACTCTTGGCTGTGTCCTTGACCACACAGAGACTCCGCCTGCCATGTGATCAGATTAAGGGCCTGTGCTACCACCGCCTGACTTCTGTTTATGGTTGACTTTGACTTCTGATTTCCAGGCAAACTTCATTTATTAACATACAAATAAAATATCACAGGCAGGGTTTGGAATGGGGTGATGGGTGTGGCCAAAGCGGAGCCTCCAGCTGAACAGAGGTGAGTGAAGGAATATCCAAAGGTTCTCCCTTCGGGCAGAAAGAAAAGTGCTCAAGAGAGATGCATGAAGGTTGCTTGGATTTTTGAAAGTTTGGCTCTTTTGGCCTGGTGAACTTCGAAAGACATTGTCTATGTGCAGCTACTGAGCTGTGCCACGAGCGACAGTCAGAAAGGCTGAGGAGGAGGTCAGTTCCATTTGCATGGGCTCAGGCTTCTTAATGCTTCTGTTCCTGGCCTGGGCCTCACAACCAAAAGTGCTCTCTAGAATGTCATCATACTGTGGAGAGTAAACGAGAATGTCCCAAGACCTCAGCAGCTTTGTGGTAGTTGTGTTGACTTTCTAGAGCTCCATGCATTCCAACTAGACAGCCTCACTCTGTGCAGTAACCAGAGGATCAGGAGAGAGAAGAGAGAGAGAGAGAGAGAGAGAGAGAGAGAGAGAGAGACAGATCAGCGAGAAGACAAGTGGTGGAGGGCGGGAGGCTAGGTCTCTGCAGTTTCAGACAGCATCCTTGCAGCTCTGCCAGACGCATACCCTTTGCCAGCCGCATACCCTGTGCCAGGACACATGCCCTGTGGCCCTAAGCAAGCTCATCTTTGTGTGCCGAGTCCATGTTTCCATATATGCATGAAGAGATGGCTTTATTTTCCCTGGGGGCTTGGCAACCCCAGCACTTCATCCTCCTACGGTGCCCCACTGGTTGCACTGAGCTCCTAGGAAGGACAGGATTTTGCTGAGTCGCTCAGCAAACTGGGGAAGGAGCTGAGAAGTGAGCCCATTGTAGGAATAAGACCACAGAGTTTCCTGCTGCCATAGTCAGAGTGGATTCCGGGTAAAGACTTGCTAAATGAATGAATGAATGAATGAATGAATGAGTGTGTGCTAACTTTCCAGAGTTAATGTAGACTGCAGAGATTCTGCTTCCATGAGGCCTTTGGAGGGAAGGAAGGGCTGGTCTGAATGGTTAGACACTTTTTCGTTTTGTTTTGTTTTTTTCAAAACAGGTTTCTCTGTGTAGCCATGGCTGTCCTGGTAGACCAGACAGGCCTCGAACTCACAAGAGATTCACCTGCTTCTGCCTCCTGAGTGCTTGGATTAAAGGTGTGTACATCACCTGGGAACCTGCTAGAAAGGCAGGTTTCCAGGCCCCACTACGCTAGTAGCACTTCTGGGAGCTTGACCAAGTAAGTTTTCCAGGTGAGCTGAACACTCGATAAAATGTAAGTGTGGGATTCTAGAGTCACCTAATCTAAACAACAACAACGATGACAATTGTTATTTATTAAGCTGTGCAATGTTATTCATTAAGTGGCACTGTTTACCCTTTTGAGAAAAGCCCCTCTAAGAGTTTATTAAGGGGAGGAAGTAGAAAAGGGTGCTTAGGCCTATGGAAAGATTGTTCAGGAAGAGAAGGAGGGATATGTGGAACCCGCTTTTATGGATTTCCCCCAGCACATGCGCATATGGGTTTATGTAGCTACTCCATGCATGAGCATAGATTATGTGATCACACACAGCTCAGGGATTACGTAGGACGTAAGGCCCTAGGGATGACTAAGCATCTTGCCTGGCTACTGGACAGAGCATGTTCGGTCACGTGGCTGGGAATTCTAACAATAATAAAAATAGAAACACGTAAGTTTAGGTATAGCATGAAGGAGGCTCCCCCAAACCTCTTGCAGGCTGCTCACGGTTTCCTTGTAGCTCACTTCATTTCTGCTGTACTTTGCCACTCCAGCTGGCCTAACCCGTCTGTGGTTCTCTCCAGAATCTCTTGGGTGCTGGCCCCTGCCTGGACAGCTCATCACCAGGTGTAGCCTCTTTTGGGAGACTTCCCTAGCTAAACCGCTCTCTTCCTGATCTGGCTTCCCTAAGTGCAAATGCGAATTGTCTCCTTGCCACATCAACTGGAAAGAGTAGCCCCTGCAATATAGTAAATCCTCAAGGCAAACAGAAGTGGAGCGATCCTCCATCAGAGGGATCAGCATACACTGGAATGTGAGGTGCGTTTTCAGGCCACCACGCTTTGCCCTACCCTGTACCTGGCATGGCCTTTCCTTCATCCAGGAAAGCCTGCCATAGTACTGCAAGAGCCAGGACAGGATTCCCTCCTGTAGGAGGCTCTGCCACCTCCCATAGGTACCACTTTACATTTGTTTGGGTCCCTGATTCGAGTGTCACCGCTGAGAGAACTTTAAGAGAATGCCAAGAATGCTGTTTCTCATTACAAAGGATTCCCTTTCCTCCTAAGGTGTGAGCCACTTCTTCAGACTCAGCCTCTGGCGTGTAGAAAGGGTGAGGGTGGAGGGGCCTGGAAATAACATCTAAAAGGAGCCAGAGTACAAAGGGGGTTTGGAGTGATTTGTATAATGATTTGCATAGGGCATGCAAGTCATTGGAGCTTGTGGGAATGAATGTATGGCTTAGGTTCCATCCTGCAAGCACCCTTGGCTTCTGCTTGCTCCCAGCCTCACTGCTGGAGCTCTTGTTAGGCAAGTGGTGGCTTTGGATGGTTCCCGAGACCCTCCTTACCATTCTTCTAGAAGCAGGCTGGGGACCTATGTTGACCGGAAGAGTGCCTTGACTTCCTCCTGTGCTGTTTGCTGGATGGCATTATGACTGAGCTCTCACAGCTAAAACCATTAAGGGCTGCTCTCTTTTTAATTCTTTGTGGTCGCTCTCGTTCCTGCCTTAGAGAAACCTCTGATTTTCACTTGTGAGATGCTCGGCTGAGCTTGTCATACCCTAAAAGGTGATTTTAGTTCTCTGATGCCAAAGAACCCTTTTCTGCTAATCAAAACACAGCTGCAGAGGCCCGTGTGATTTGCTAATGGGCACCCCAACTCGGGGGTATGTCTGTCTATACCTGGAAAATAGATGTAATTAGGATAACAGATATCATAAGGATATGCTAATGCATCAGGTAAAAACGGGCCGGAAAGACGACAGGCTCATGCTGCTGAATCCTACCAGACCAGCTGTGCAGCTTAACCAGAGGCCAGCGCCGTCATCCCCAAGCCTGCTCCAGTACCAGTTCTAGAGACCTCTCTGCATATGCTTCAACCCCTCTGCTGGGCACCTCATACAAATGATATTTAAAAACAAAAAAAAAAATTTTTTTTGAGATTTCATTTTATGTGTCTGAGTGTTTGTCTGAAGGGGTGTCTCTTCTGTGGGTCACATGCACTCAGTGCCCTCTGAAGACAGAAGAGCTCATCAGATACCCTGCGACTGGAGTTACAGATGGTTATGAGATACCATGTGGGTGCTGGGAATTGAACCCCCATCCTCTGAAAGACCAGCCATTGTTCTTAACTGCTGAGCCTCACATTACATTTTTAATGTCAACTTAGGTACCCCTAATTTTCTGAGGATAGATTTTCAGTAGTTCCAGGTTTGATGAAGTTGCAGGAGGTGCAGCATCTTAGAGACATGTGAGGTCAAGAGGGCCAAGAGAAGAGAGCCATTTCATTTGCCTTGAATAAGCATCCTATCCCTAGAGTGACAGTGTTGTGACTGACCTGGCATATCC
Organism: Peromyscus leucopus; assembly: GCF_004664715.2. NCBI lineage: Eukaryota > Metazoa > Chordata > Mammalia > Rodentia > Cricetidae > Peromyscus > Peromyscus leucopus. Next base: position 80,300,385 of record NC_051067.1, read on the forward strand.
TACCATTTCAGCACCACCGTGGGAGGAGGGCAGGGAACTTGTTGGAAGGGACGGGTTAATCTCTGTTGCAGCCTCTTCCTGCTGTGTGCACTTGGGAAAGGGACTCACCCTTCTATGCCTTGGGACCCTCAGCTTTAAATGGGCTCAGTCCTATTACCTCACTCAAAGGGCCTGGCATGGTGGAAGCTCAGATAACATTACTTTGGGCACAGTTGTGGAGGGGTAAAGAGAGTCAAGGAGCAGCCCAGGCCCCTCATTCCACGATATTACACCATCTCCCTGCTCTTAGATGATGTCTGCCCACTCTGAACCTCAGCTTCCTCATTGGTAAAGTGGACTGGGGCGCCTACTTTCCTGGACTACTGTAAATTGACAGTCACTCTAAGTAGACAGGGGACAGATGTCTTGGGGATTCAGACCAGTTAACAACAGTGCATCACTGAACAGGTATAGCCGTGCATGTCAGGTTTGGGCTCTACGCCCACATGGAGCTGAGTCTGATGGTACTGGAGAGACCCTCAATCTGAGAGCTCTGTTTCTTGCTCATCTGCTCCACACAAAGTAACCGTTTCCTACTGAAGGACTAACTACACTTCCCAGCTTCCTTTGCGGACTATGAAGGTCATTTCTGCCCCTTTAAGAATCCAAATCTTCCCCTGTAGACATTTTGGTCATTTGCACACTTGAGTGACAAAGACATACCCTCAGTATGAATAACATGGTCCCTCCTAAGGTCAGACCAAGCATTTCTTTCTACCTTCTCTCTACAGCAGTTTTTTTTTCTCCAGCTTTTTAAAAATGATTTATTTACTTTTATGTGCATTGGTGTTTTGCCTGCATTTATGTCTATATGAGGATGTCAAATCACTTGGAGCTGAATTATAGACAGTTGAGAACTGCCATGTGATGCTGGGAATTGAACCTGTGTCTTCTGGAAGAGCATCCAGTATTCTTAACCACTAAGCCATTGTTGTACCTGTTTCTCGAAACTCCCAGAGACCACCAAGGAGCCAGTTCCCGATGTAAGCACACAAGGGTCCTTTTATTGTCAGGTTCGAACCTGGGCCACCACAGGGCAGATGGAAGGAAATGTGGCAGTGCCTACGAGCCCAGGTGTAGAGAGTTTTTATAGCGGAAAAACTGCAAGCCAGGAATTATATGCTTTGGCATCTTGGGATTGGGTAGAAGGAATATGGGGCAAGATGATTTTTTTTGAAACTATTGGTCTAGACTTTTGGCGCGAAACCACATTTGAAACTATTGGGTTGGACTTTTGGTGGGGAATCACAACTTGCTGAGCAGGATTATCTGGGTGGCTCAGCAGGATTATCTAGATATCTTCAAGGGCCATAAACCACAGACGGGATGTCTGCAGGAGGATACTGCCCTGTATCCGTTCTAGTTGTCATGGCACATTCCTGAGGTCCTTTCTGGAATGGAATACAGCAGGTGGTCTAAGATGGTGACCCTACCCTAAAATGGAGTCTGTATTGCCTTCACACCATCTCTCCAGCTCTATGGCTGGTTTTGAAAATAATGTAATATGTGGTGCTAAAAGGCTCAAGATGGAAAATCCTAGCTGCTGAAGTCCACCCATAGACCAACCTCCCTGGCTTTCATACAAGCTCTGGCCCAAAAGTGCCCAACTAGGCCATCTCTCAGGCAGCCTGTTCTTTTCACTCTCTGTCTCCACCTTTTCTCTCTTACGTTACTACCCTGACAGTCTGGCCTAGGTGGGCAGCCACACTGCATCAGCTAGAACACTCATGTAGCATAGCAAAACACTGGGACAAGGTAATCTGATGGACCTAGCGCAGAGGTACCTAGTTAGGTTTCAGGGCTCACTGGAGTTTCCTTAAGTTGAAGTGGAGGCCTTCTACTGGTTGCAAGACACTAGCCCTGCAGCCCCTCAACCCCAGAACTGTAGTTGTTGGGGATTCCCACTTAACGTTCTGGGTGTCCCAGAACATAAAAGATGCTCTAAGCAGCTGAGGGTAGACCTGTTTTTACCTTGGCCCTGGGCCCAGCTATGGCTTCCAAATTTTCTATCCAAAGTACCCTCAGCCTGGCTGCAGGCTAATCTAAAAGCTACATTTGGGAGACCTCATATCAGGTTCACTTGTTCAGCTCTAGATTCAAATCTGTCCTCAAGATACATTGGACATATGGCCACTGTTGGCCCCAATTTGGGAACTTTTGATTTCTAATGCCTAAACTGATTTAGTTAACTCTATAAGATGGAATGGTAGCCTGGTCCGAGTCCCCATCCCCCATAAAACCCACAGTTCACTTTAATCTTTCTCAAGGTTCTGGCTTACAACTACACCCAGAGCCGGGATGCCCATAGCCATTTCTGTTGGACTCCAAACTTACATCTTTCCTAGCTCAGATAGCACAGAACCCTTTGCCTTATGCTTGTGGCCTGGGAAGTTCTGCTTGTATCTTCAGCAACTAAGAGGTAAAAGCATTCCAGGTTGTCTGCTCCCTTCTGCAGACACACACCAACTGGTTATGGATATGTAGATCACCAGGTTCAGTCTTACAGAGATTCAAGTGTCTTTTGAGTATGAATAATATTGAAAAATTGTTACATGCTGTTCTACTATACTACTATAAAAGGCTGGCCCTGGAGTTTAAATGTGGGCCATCTGCCCTAGAGCAAGCATGTTTGTTTAAAAGTTTCCTCTGGCCGGGCAGTGGTGGCACACTCCTTTAATCCCAGCACTCGGGAGGCAGAGCCAGGCAGATCTTTGTGAGTTCGAGGCCAGCCTGGGCTACAGAGTGAGATCCAGGAAAGGTGCAAAGCTACACAGAGAAACCCTGTCTCAAAAACCAAAAAAATATATTTCCTCTGAAGTCTCAGTCCTGGCTCAGGTTGGCCACCTGACTCTGTGGCAGGGGGAGAGAAAAACAGAACATCCCAGGAACAGATACTTGGCTCTTGAGAACAACCAAGAAGTAAACACAGGGGTTACAAATGGCAAGGTGTTTAAGTCTCTGAATTCTCTCTCTTTTTAAGTCTCTGAATTCTCTCTCTTTTTCCCTTGGTTTTGTTTACTGTCTTTAAAGCTTTTGCTGGAACTTTCACTTTCTGTATTTTAGCATTTCTAAGCTCATTGAGTGTGATTTAAAAAGGATGTATAGATAATCTTAATTTGCTATGACACACCATGTATGTAACTTGGGTTCAACTCTTGCTTAGGAACAGGGTGTGTGCCTGATGGGTTCCCTTCGAGTACCATGTCACTTGCTACCATCTTGGCTGATGACCTAGGCTCACCTTGGAATACCATGTGACTTGTGGACATCTTGGAAGTCATGTGATTCAGCCAACATCTTTATTAAGGATAAAAAAAGGGCATGCCATGTGACTTCACCATCTTGGTTAAGGTGACCACATGGTATAAACCAATCAGAGCAGCACCCATAAAACAACTACATTCACTGACCTCTCTGCTTATCATGACTTTTATCAGACTAAGGAGGCAACACCAGCTTCCAAGATAAGGTTTGTTTTGAATCTGAGTCATAGAGAAAAACTGGCATTTTGTAAAACTAGACTGAAAAAGGCCAATCTCTCTGTGAACTGTATTTATGGTTTTAAGTCTATTTTGATACTAATGGATTGATCTTTAATTCAAGACTTATAATTTTTAAGGCTTATAAGGAACAGGGATAAAATTGTAAAATCCTAATCTTATAAAAGAATTACTTACTAATTGTAAATTGTTAATTAGGATATACAAGCTAATGGTTAGTCATGCTAAGTACAGATGTAATTTAGAGACAAGGTGTTATGAATTTTGCATTCGGGACCAAAGCATGGCCAGACCAGGGCCCACTCATGGGAGAAGACATGCTGGGCAGATGAAGCAGGGGTGGGAGTGGGGGGTGGGGTGGGGGTGGCAGCGGCATGTGGGCAGTCTTTTACACCCAGGTGCTGCATCTATGTGGAGAGTTTATTATAATAGAGAGATGAAGAGAAAGATAGGAAAGAGGGGGAGAAGAGAGAGAGAGAGAGAGAGAGAGAGAGGTTCATGCCTCGTGGGAATGGAGAGAGAGAAAGAGAGAACGCAAAGGGGGGTTTCCTTTATGTCAGGATGTAGGGCAGCCCCAAGGGACAAGATTTCAAGGGGCGGGTGGCTCAGAATATTAGCACAAGGTTGGAGGGAGAGATCAGTTTTTATCTGTCTTCCATCCCAGAGTCTCCTGTTACCCTCCATCATGTAGTATTCTGCATGTGTTATCAAATTAAGCATAAAGCAAGTAAAATAAAACAAGTTTAAAGGGAACTTAAAGTTTGTTTAATGCAAAATAATATTCAAAATCAAGTATATTTTAAAAATTGGTTATGAAAAAAAATGAGTGCTTGAGTAAAATGGGTTAAATTTACAGAGTACACTTGCAGGCAGGAAAGCCCCAGGCTCAAGTAGTTCCCTTAGATGGAGCTCACGTTCCCTTGGGTGGAGCTCACGTTCCCTTGGGTGGAGCACCATCCCACCAGAGTAAGTTGCATGCTAGCCTCCTTACAGGACAAGGATGCCTGGAAAATAAGACTGGAGAAAACAAACCAACCCCTCCTCCTTATCGAAAGAATGATTCCTCCTGTCTTACATGAGAGAGGGATGGATTCTCTTGCCCAGAGGAGGATCTCAGAGTCTGCACCCACATCCTAAACATCTTACACAGCAGAGATGCAAATGTCAATTACTCACATGTCAGTTCAGGAGACACTGAGGGCAGTGTCTCCTGAGCTGACATGTGAGGATGCTGTGAACAGGGGAACCTCGTACATAAGCCTACCACCGACTGGCATGGGACCTGCCTGATAGTTCAAGAGGTCATGCCCTTTACCCCAGCATTCAATTCCTCCTCCCAGCAAAAACTAATGTCAGGGTCTATACCCTAGTCACCCATATTGCCTGATTATGGGAGGATGCTCACCAGATACTGCCATCAATCTCACAGCTTTGGAAGGTTATTCAGAATATCCAAATGGTGTCTTTGACGGTTGGTTTTGTGTCTGTATTGTCAGCAATGATTTTATTAAGTGATATCCCAAGCTCTCAGGCTCTTCAGGAGGCGATAACTCAGATGAAGGAGTTTCTCTCCAAGCTGGGCTAAGCTGCGGTACTTTGAGAATATAATCCAGTCTCTACCCAACAGAGAGCTCCGAGGCCAAGCCTGTGCTCTCACCTTGAAGCCTACAAGGAGCATAAGGGCTTTGGCAGTGAAGTCAAGTGCCTGAGTGAAAAGAGACCTTAGTGTTCTCCAGGCCTCCAGTGAGGCTTGGGAATATTTTCTTAAACAATTCCAAAAGCCAACAGCTCTTTAATTTAACCTTGCTTTATAAATGATGCTTCTGAACAATCAATCTATTTTTAAATAGACTGATGTTAAGGAATATGCTTACTGCTGTCAGTGTGTGGTGACCTAGAGATTTGTCCTTCTGCAGAAGGAGTAAAGCATTGGCTTTAGCCGTCTTTGTTAATTCAGTCCATGTTACATGTAAATTATTTGTTACAGATTTGACGTGACTGACTGCTTCATCTATTGGTTGAGTGTATGGAATGAGAATGCAGAGGATTTTTTGTTTTGTTTTGTTTTTTAGGTTTCTGTTAATAGGGTTAATAATTTACAAAACTTTGTAAAGTGAATCATTTACATTTGACAAGACAAATTACATTTGTCTCTGGAAGTAGTTTTTAAATTGGAAATTGGAAATAATTTCTTTCTGAGGAATACAACTTAGAATTAAATCGTCTCTTTACACGGCCTGACAGTATAAAATATAGTCACTATATAATCTTGGAATATAACTATAACAATTTATGTTAAAAATATGCATTGTCATGTTTTCAAATACTGGATATGGTCTTTTAAGGTAATAGTCCTAATTTTTAAAATTTTACCTTATCAAATTGTTTCTAACCCAAAATTTTGTTTTACTTGAGATACAGCTTTTGTTAATCAAATAATAGCTGGTGTTGTTAATATTTAAAACAAATATATAAAGTTCATCATTCTTGGAAGCAAGGAGTATCACTTAGACACTTTCTGTTCAGAGTCACCCATTGGATGCTGACTTTAACTGACTTCTTTTACTAACCTTTCAGGAGCTTGTTCCTCATGCAGAAGACTGGTGTAATAAACAGCTAATTAGTCACCTTATCCTTCCACAGAACTCAGGCACATGGTCCAGCCAGTTGTACAATTGCATTTAACCTTATGTCAACTCTATATTTAACCTTATTTTATATGGACTCACGTTAATCTCAATGTCAACGTTTTCCCCATGCAACGTTCTCTTAATGTTCCCCACAAAGTTGTACAGTTATTACCTCCTGACTTACATTCTGGATCTTTGCCAACTGCTAAGTTCTCTCATGGCCCCTTGGATGGACCCTCTTCTGGGGCTCTCTAATTGCTGCTCCCCTCCCTTCTGTCAGCCTTGAAGCAGTTACCAAGAGATCAATGTCCCCGGACCTTAATAGTTCAGAGGACCTATAGCAGGGGACCAGTGGGTCATGGATCACCCATCGTATCTCTCTTCTTGCTGCTCTGGACATGGTTTGGGGACTCAGACCTGAAACAGCTGGACTGAAGCCTCCTTTGCCTCAATTACTCTCTGTCTCACTGGCTCAGATCAGCTCAACGTCCTCCAGGACCAGCTGGACTCCATGACTGCTGCAGTACTCCAAGGTTAAAAAGGCCAGGATCTGACTCCTGCTAAGGATGGGATTTGTGCCCTCCTGGAACAATCCTGTTTCCACACCAACAAATCCTAACTGGTTAGAAATGGGGTCTAAAGACACAGGCACTAGACAAAACTTCCTTCTGGTTCCCTCCTGCTCCGGCTCCTCCCCTGGGTCACTCTTTCCTCCTTATTACCCTCACACCTGTGTTGTTACCCCGAATTCAAATGTTTCCTTTTCCGAACTTCACCCTGTACCCAGACAAATGTTCCACGTCAGCTCTCCCAATAGCACTTACCCTCAACAAGTTCCATTTGCTCCTGATACATCTGCAACACATTGCATCTTTTAGCTGCCATGGAGAAACTGGCTAAAGGGGTCATCCCTTTCACCCCAGACCAGATACAGTCCTTTCCACCAGTCTGCTATTTCCTCCTGTTCCCTTCCTTTGATGCCCTGTCCTCTGTGCTGTGGCTGCTGGCTCATCTGTACAACAGTCCTGGCAATGGGACCAATCAACTCTATGCCGACTTTCTCCACCTCTGTTCCTCCCTATCCCTCAACCTTCCTGGAAAATCTCTGTTTTACTCTGTAACCAATTTGCCGGCTTTCAGCGCTCTAATAATTATTTTCCAATTCTCTTCAGGAGTATGGGACAGCCATCGCTTGACCCATCCCAGCGGATCAAGTTTAAGACTTCCCTCCTGCTGCATGACCAGAGGCCCCCCTCTTCGATGGACCGAGAACTACGCTGGCTGACATGGACCCTCCTCGGCAGAAAGTAGCTCTAACACCCCTCCCCGCATTTGTCTCTCCTTTCAGTTAGGAATGGTAGTTTCCTGCTGAAGGACTACACTTCCCAGCTTCCCTTGCAGACTTCAGAGGTCATTCCTGCCTCTATAAGGGGCCCCAACCCATCTTCCCCTGTAGGCATTTTGGCCACCTGCACCTGTGAGTGACAAAGAGTCCCTCCATGTGAATAGACGTGGTCCCGCCTAAGGTTAGGCCGAGCCTTTCTGCCTTCTCTCTTTCTCTACACCTGCTTTTTAAAAGAACACAAAGGACTGCCTAACCCTGTGTGCACACCTCACAGTAGGACTGTTACCCAGCCAGCCAGCAGACCCTTGGTATGGGCATTCAGCGCTCATTAAGCCATGGGGGCCTGCGTGTGCACATTCAACTTGGGGCCAGCGACAATGCTGCCCCTCCTTTTTTTTTTTTTTTTTTTTTTTTTTTTTTTTTTTTTTTTTTTTTTTTTTTAATTTGTCTCCTAGGCTGTCCCACAAATCTCAATTCTCCCACCTTAGCATCCTGATTGCTGGAGTGTACCACATGCACAGCTCAGGCCTTTACTCTTCTTACTTTTTCTTTGTTTTGTGCCTGTGTGTCTGCAGAAGTGAGTGAATACATGAGCCATCCAAGTGAGTGGATAACTGGGAGGTAAATTCTGCCATGAGAGGTTTCTCTGTCCTGTGGTGCAGTGAGGAGACGAATGTGACCTGCCCCACAAAGAGTGAGTGAGGGTGACATGGGCTCATCTATCTGTATCTCAGGGTCCTTGCTTTCAGTTGGCCTCCATGGCAGTGACAAACAGATGACATGGTTTGACTTTGGGTCATATCTTGGTTTTGCCTTCATTATTTCTTTCTTATTTAGTTGTTTGTAGTACTGAGGATTTGAACCCAGGGCCTCTTACATGCTAGGTGAGTGTTCTCCCACTGAGCACTAGTCCCAGTGAACTGAATGATAAATGGCGCTGGTTACTGAGTGAAAAGGTCACGAGGCGCAGCCATGACTGCCTAGTAGCAGAGCTTTATTAGGAGGAAGAGGGATGGGGGGAGAAGAACCAGGCCTGGGAAGGAGCACGTGCAGAGAGAGGGAAAGATGGTGGAGGAAGAGGGAGCAGAACAGAGAGAGAGGATGGGGTGTGAGTCATGGCTTTTTAAGGCCCAGGTGGGCCTACAGAGCTACACCACATGCGCTGATTGCGTGACCACACTGCGAGCATGTAGTCACCAGCGCACACTGATGACGTAAGACGCAATACCCTTTGCTTAACTCCTGAACTGTGCATGTGCGGTCATGCAGCTGGAGTGAGGGCAGAAGTCTAACACCTAGTCCTTATTATTTTTTTTTAAATTATTAGTTTTAAAACATGGTCGGGAGGTTATGCTGGCTTTGAACTCACTCTGTAGTACAGGCTAGTATGAACTTGTGATCCTTCTGCCCCTCAGCCTCCTGAATAACTAGCCTGGTTTTACCATATCCTAGCTGTGACCCTATTTGAATTTCAGCTTCCTAAAGCTGGCTGAACTTGACTTCTTAAGACTCAGGTGCTGATTCTGTAGGTCCGTGTGTCCAGGCCTGGCATGTGCTCGGTGGGAGGTGGAGAGTGAGTTACTCCACCCTACATTTCGAACCACAGAGCTAGGCTTCCTGTTTCCTATGCAGCCTGTCTCAAGCCCCAGACGAGAATGCCATTCCTTATCACCCGCAGCACTGATGGTTTTATTCTGCTGAAGGCATCAATGTTTGCTCAGTGGTGTAAGTCTTAAATAAGCATCTACATGACATGCTGCAGATGATGCAAGTTGTCTGTGGAGAGATCATCTCACTCGATCATGTTTCCATCATTATCTGGGGCCTCTGCAGCAGGCAAATCTCTGCAGCTACTAAATGATAACATTAGTCCTAATACCATGTAAAATGACTAGTTCCTCCGGGTAGGTTTATTTTTAATAGTCTGTGTCAGCAGCAAATGGCTGGGAAGACCCCAGAGGAAAAGCCCCGCTGGTCTAGCTCTCACTGAAGTGACGATATGGATATATTTAATATCTATATTAAAAACCTTTTAGGCGCTGTGGTGATATTGAACTGGATAGTTAGAAGCGTGGCAGGAAAAAAATCCAGGGCTGTTTATAGGCACTCAGCGGCATGTGCTGTACAGCTTCTTGAGGTTGTTTAAAGTCAAACCTGGGCTTCAAAAATCTTTGACAGACATTTGACTCCTGCGGTAAAATGCTCGGAAACTCAAGCCCAGTGGGTTGGATCCCTCCCTTCCCGCTCTTCTGTAAGTCGGTTGGTAAGTTTGCAGCACCATTAAACTGGTCACTCACTCACATCCAGCAAGGGTGAATGAGCGTGCACCTGAGGCTGCATGCACTTCATTTGCGTGTCCACAACACACTTGCTTTTTCTCCAAAAGATGGCCAAGGATTCTCAAAGGGAAAACACTCCTCCCCCACCCTTTTGTTTTGAGACAGGGTTTCACGATGTAGCCTTGACTAACCTGGAATCTACTACATAGATGAGGCTAGTCTTAAACTCAGTGATTTGTCAGCCTATGCCTCTCCAGTGATGGGATTGAAGGACTTGGCAACAAAATACTTATTTATTTATGCTTTATGGCCCAGGCTGGCCCAAACTCTCATGCTCCTGTTTAAACCTCTTTAGGCTTGGGCCCCTGCCTAGTTACAGATTGCACGTTAAAATCCCACAAAGAGTGGTGGATGGACGTTGATTTGGAGCTGATGCGGAGGAAATGGGAAATGTACTGCTTTCCCGTCCCATGTGCCCGGACTGTGCTCATGGTGTGCTCTTCAGGCTTTTGCTGAAAGGATGCCAGGGCTGGTCCAGAAAGGAAGAAATGCCAGTGGGGGGGGGGGAACTGCTTGCTGAGTCAAGGAGAGGGAGGTTCGGGCAGAGATGCTTGTTCCCAGGGGCAGAGGACAGATGCCAGGATTCAGGACTGCGTCAGCCAAGGGCCCTTCTCCCTCTGTGGCCCCCACACTGACCTTTTAGTTTTAACCCAAGACAAAGCAAATCTGGCTCCAGGGAGGGCACACTAGCAGACTAGGGTGGACGATGGCTGTGATTTCATCCCATGGGATGCTGTTACTCATAGTCAGCCACCATCCAAACATAAGAAATCCCAGAAACAACCAAACTGTAGTTTAGCTCTGAAAATTAGAAACAATTAATAAGTTTTAAATCATGGGCCATTCTCTGTAGGGCGAGGAATTCTCATGCTGTTGGGCTCAATCCCACTGGTGCTGTGAGTCATGCCTTCTTCCAGATGATCCGAACGTTCACGTCATCTGCCTAATCCCCTAGACGCCGTCCCATGGTGGGGGAAAGGATTCTGTGCATGTACCTTAGACGGTGGCCAGTGTCTGCATAGAGATGACTTAATCCAGTGAAGTTGTGTGTTCCCTCTCTGGATTTGAAGGCACAGTCTTCCCTACCCTCTATAATCAGGAGGATTTTGTTTTATTTCATTTTTAAAGGCATCATTTTATTTATGGGGGGTGGGCACACACACACACATGCCACAGCACACATGTGGAAACCAGAGAACAACTTTGTAGAGTTGGCTTTCTCTTTCTGTCTTCATACACATTCTGGGAATTGGACTCAGGTCATCAGGCCTTTGCCACAAGAACTTTTGTCTGCTGAGCCATCTTCCAGGTACATATTATTTTATTTTTATTTTTACTATTTGTTTAGGTGGAAGTCCTGCCAGTGCCATATATTCCCAAGGAGTCTGGGATGGTTAGGTGGAAGCCCCACCTCTCTCTCTCCCCAGACCCTGCACCTAAGAAAGCCTGCTAAGAGTCAGCCCCTCTCTTGGGAGGCTCAAGACCAAGCCCACAGGCTGCTTGAGACCCGGTCACCATACATGCCAGTCACCATACCTGCCGGTCACCATACATGCCAGTCACCATACCTGCCGTGTGCTCTCTTGCTCTCTCCCCTGCCTTCCCTAGTCACCTAGGAGTTGCTTCACTTTGTTTTTTAAACCTGGACTTAATAATTCAGCTTGATTGGCTTATTGCATCAGCGGCAGAAGATACCCAATAACCGGGGATCCAAAACTTACCATTACTTTCCAGACAGAAGAGTAACCCACGTGGTCTGGAACTCCCATATAGCTGAGGATGGCCTTGAACTTCTCCTGCCTCCACCTCTTGAGTAGTGGGGATGACAGGCACATGCCACCATGCCAGCTTTACAGGATTTTCAGTGTCGCAGAGTCCTTCCATCCACCCAGCTCTCAGGATCTCACCTGTCCGTTTCTATGGGGGACTGGCTAGACTGAAGGGTTCGCCCCGAGACTCAGGAAACAGAGGCTAGAGGGTCTTGAATGAGACTTCTGTGTGTGTGCTGTGGGATTAGAGGTTTCCTCCGCTCTCTTTTGCATCCAAATAGAAAAACCGTGATCATTTGGCAAGACTGCTGTTGGGAGCTTGTAAAAGAGGTAGGGAAGAAATCCAACTGCCTAGTCAGAGAGGCCTTGTCTTCAGCTGATCACTGACCAGAAAAGCTTGTTAGGAAAAAGCTTCCCAGCTGTGAGTCAGGGCCAGCATGTGGGGGTGGGGCCTGGGTAGGGCCGGAAGTACTCTGCTGGGATGCTTGATTAGGATGAACTGGGAAAAAGACATAGCCTGTGATACTCTGAGAGGAACAGTGTCTACAGGCCTCTTGCCCTGACCAGTTTTGGCAAAGGTGGGGCCTTGAGCATATTTCTTGGGTCTGGCTTTCTCTGAGAATACCAGAAGTCTCACCATGCATACATGGCATCCTTCAGCACAGGATGTCATGGAGAAGTGGAGATTAGTTCAAGGTCACACAGGATCCAACACATACAAACTCTCCCTCTCTGTGTCTGTCTCTTTGTTTGTCTGTTTGTCTTTGTATATGTGTGTGTGGAGGTCAGAGGTTGATAGCAAGTGTCTTCCTCAATGGCTCTCAAGCTAATTTTTTTTTTAAAAATTATTTTTACTTTATGTGCATTGGTGTTTTGTCTCCATGTATGCCTGTGTGTGGCTTTCTGATCTCCTAGAACTGGAGTTACAGGCAGTTGTGAGCTTCCATGTGGATGCTGGGAATTGAACCTGGGTCCTCTGGAAGAGAAGCCAGTGCTCTTAATCACTGAACCGTCTATCCAGCCCCAACCACCTAATTTCTTTGAGACTAGGTTTCTCACTGAATCTGGAGCTTGCTGATTCAGCTAGGCTGACTGGCTGGCAACCCCCAGGGATTCTCCCGCCTGGTTCCCAGTTCTGGGAGTATAGGGGTAGGCTCAACTTCTTCACGTGGGTTCTGGAGATCAAACCCAGGTCCTCAGGCTTGCATCATGAACCATCTAACTCGTACAGGGAGAGAGAATACTGTTGTTAGTCTGTTTCCCATTTGAGAGCATCAAGGCACCAAGATGTTGAGTAAGTGGCCCAGAACACACAGTGGCCTGGTGCCTTAGTTTACCAGTGATGTTAAGGAATGGTTGGTTAAGACTTTAGCAAACTGAAAGTACAGGTCTCACCTGAAACACTGTCACTCAGTTCCAGACCAGGGATTGTAACAAAGGAATGTTGGGGCTCTTCTGGTCCTGCTGGATCATCTGATTTTTTTCTGATTAAAATAGAAATAGTAAATGCAGAATTTAGAACGAAATTCCCAGATTTTTACTTTTAATGATTTATTTTTATTTTATGTGCATTGGTGTCTGTGTGAGGGGGGCCAGATCCCCTGGACCTGGAGTTACAGGCAGTTGTGAGTTGCCACGTGGGTGCTGGGAATTGAAGCTGGGTCCTCTGGAAAAGCAACCATTGAGTCATACATCTCTCTAACATAGCTATCTCACTAGCCTCAACCCCCAACCCCACCCTGGCCCCCAGATTGTTACATAGAGGTTACTGTGAATTGCTGTAGGTGGAGACAGTACGCTTGAGACCTTATTACCCCCAATTCAATCAAGCACAAGATTACTGAAAACTGAGGCCGGTGACTAACCCACACTAAATGACACAACTCAGGCAGAGATGGACAAGGAGGGAGCCACTTGGAGTCTGAAGAGGCTTTGCAGGGCTGGAGGGCCACAGTGACGTGTTCAGTGTCTAGAGAGACGAGATGACAGGGATGAGAACATTCCTAGGCTGGGGTGGAGGCAGGGCAAGTTTCCGGAAAATGACCAACCTTTTCAAGGACTCAGCCACACCTTGACTTTTGAACTCTCATGTGTGTTGTTTTGTCACTCACTGTCCCTGAAGATGCACCAGTGTCCCCTAGGATGGGGTCCAGAAACTTTACTGATACTGCTGTGAACTTGTGGAGTTTGGGGTAGACTATGCCTGAGCATCCCTGCACCGAAGAGATATGAGGCTGTCACTAAAAATGGAAGAGTCCCCCTGCCAAAGGGTGGCTGGCTGCTCCTCGATGAACCTCTCCTGGCATCACAGTGTTTCTGTCTGACTTAGTTAGCATTGATCCAGTGAGGCTCCAGTCATTCCTGGGGAGCAGGGAGAGTGGCCAGTAGTTATGGCTCTAACAAACAACCCGAAGAGTTACAGTAGCAGGACACCAGTGCACACCCAGGACCCCTGACCTCATGCAGTCCCTCGGGTCCCACAGGACACCAGTGCACACCCAGGACCCCTGACCTCATGCAGTCCCTGAGGTCCCACAGACACCGTGACACCCAGGACCCCTGACCTCATGCAGTCCCTCGGGTTCCCAACGGGACACCAGTGTACACCCAGGACCCCTGACCTCATGCAGTCCCTCGGTACAGGACCAGTGCACACCAGATGACCTCATGCAGTTCCCAAACAGAAGGTGACTTTAAATGCTGTGGTATGTGGGCCATTTGCAGAAAGAAACTTGTGAGAAGGACATTGGGAAAATTGGTTATGCAACAGAGCAAGGTCCTTTGTAGCGGGAATTAGCAGAATCTTAAACCATGCAATTATGATGGCCAAAGGGCAGCCCTGTGGCCATGGAAACTCTCCTGTTTACTTTTTTTTTTTCAATCTTTGTGAAGAATGTTATCAAGAACATTCTTTGAGACATTCTGTTTCATCCCACCTTTGAGCCTTCTCTTATCACTTCTTATTCCATAGTCCCTTTCTCTCGAGGGATTTGTTTGTTTGTTTGTTTGTTTTTGAGATTGAGTCTCCCATATCCCGGGCTACCCTTGAACTTTAGATAGTCAAGGAGGATGGTCTTGAACTTTTGATCCTCCTGTCTCTGCCTCCTGAGTGCAACATTACAGGCTTGCATCACCACCCCTGGATAGGGCCTGGTTTCTGCTGCATGCCCTAGGCTAGCACTCAGGGACTGAGTTCATCCCTAGGTCCTCACCCCTGGGGTGGGGGCTTTTCAGAAATGTGGATTTCTGTTTTCAGAAAGTGAGTCCTTTCTGTAGATTGATGGTTTAAAAACCGAGTTGGTTAATAAAGCATGGGGGAGGGCACTATCACCTTCTGTCTCTGGGTTCTAGGCTGGGCACAGGTATCCAGCCCTGTCCCTAACCCAGGGAAACTGTAACAGTTGAAATTTCCAACCCCTATTGATCAACATTTACTTGGGGGCAGAGGAGGAAGGGAGAAAGTAACTTTCTCAAGGAAACAATTGCTCTTCTGCCTGGGGACACAAACTGGAGGAGGAGACTGCCTGGGGACATAACTGGGGGGAGGAGACGGAAGAGGAGGAGGAGAGAGCAGCCCCCGAGGGTCTGAGCAAAAGGGGCCCCTTTTATGGCCTTCCTGTTTATGGTAAGAAGTAAGCAGTTTAGGAGCCAGGTTGTCTCCTGCAACAGCTGTCGGGACCTTCTTTCTGGATGCCAGTGGGAGTGGGATCTGCCACAGGCCTTGCTGTCCTGAGGCGCATTGTTCTACATTCGCGCCTCTGAGCCTCTGCTTCTCCACAAACCAGCTTGGTTTGTGGTGGGTAACCTCGGGGATCTGTGTGCACAATTTAGGTCTGCTCTCAGCTCCAACACTGGGTAGCTGTGTGATTTCAGGTGAGCCCTTACGTCTCTGAGCCTCATATGTAGTGAGTGGTAAGCCTCCCTCAACGGGATTTGGGAGAACGCACAGCCCCATGTGTCTGGCATGTGGTAAATGTCAATATGGTTTTACTGCTGAGATCCTTCATCTTCCAGACTCAGCCTGAGGCCTCGGGGATGGGATGGGGGTTGTGGGGGTGGTGGTAGGGTGGTGCTGGAGAGGAACCTGCTGCCTACGTGTGTTGGAGCTCTCTCTGGCTGGGCACACAGAGCGCTCTGCCTCCCAGGAAATGCAGGCTGGGGTGGACCCCAAGGTGCCTAACTAAGACGAAGAACATGGTGTCAGGGCAGCAGACAGCAGGAGAAATCAATAAACTATAATTATCAACCGTGTCTGCGGGGTGGGGGTGGGGACACACACACAGACAGAGGAGCAGGGGCTGCCCGAGGGAGAGCAGGAGGCACGCATTGACGTGCAGAAGTGTTCGGCAAAAGAAGCTAATGGGAAAAAGAAGGCATGGCTGCCTGTCCTCCTGGTGGAGGGGTTAAGGGGGCTGGAACACAGGCCAGCCAGCATGGTCCTCACCCACACCACCCCTCCAGCGTATGAACACAGGAACAAAAGTAGAAGGCCCCAAACACAGTATCTAGAAAGTTGCTTCATAACTCTGATGCAAGGATCAGATTCGATAACATTCACTTACAGCATCCAATGTAGGAATTTAATCATGCTTAGATACTGAACCAGTGGAGATCGCACGTCACTGTTAGGTTAAAACTGAACTTTGGCCTACCAGGTCATCACCACCCTGGAGGCTATGCCCCGGCCACCATTGACACAGGTTTGCTTTCCTGCCTGGAGCCCACCTGTGAGACTCTTGCAGAACTAGTACCTGTGGGCTGTTCCTGAATACTGCCAGCCTGGCACTCTGAGATTCTGCCTCTTTCCTAAGACTTCAGTTTTTTGTTTTGTTGTTTTGTTTTTAAAGAACAGTTTAATTTTACAGCAAAATTGAGAGGCAGGCATAGAGGCTTCCCATATACTCTAGCCTGGCATGTGACCTGATTGCTTTTAAAAAGCGACCCTTGCCCTGATGGCCAGCACTTAACATTTGGATGCCATTCTTGGGGAGGGATTGCAGGATATGTGGGTTCCCTGGCTCCGCTTCCTCTCATTTAGTCTGGTTCTCTTTCCCAGCCTGCAAGCCATGGTGTTCAAGGGTGGTGGGGGTCGCAGGTCCTCTTGGGTCTGTGAAAAAGCCTCCTAGGAATGCTCTTATAATTTTCAAGCATGACAGGCTCCTGGTCCGTTTTTTTGGTGGTCCTGGGGACTGAACCTAGGGTCTTGTTCATACCAGGTAAGCACTTTACCACTGAGTTATACCCCCAGCCCTCTTTTTACTTTTTATTTTGAGAGAGACAAGATCTTACTAGTTTGTCCAGGCTGGCCTTGAACTCATTCAGTAACTCAGGTAGCCCTCCACTAGAGCAGTGGTTCTAAACTTGAAGGTCGAGACCCCTATACCCACTATCTTCAAAAATATTTACATTGCAATTCAGAATGGGCCGGGCGGTGGTGGCGCATGCCTATAATCCCAGCACTCGGGAGGCAGAGCCAGGCAGATCTCTGTGAGTTCGAGGCCAGCCTGGGCTACCAAGTGAGCTCCAGGAAAGGCGCAAAGCTACGCAGAGAAACCCTGTCTCGAAAAACAAACAAACAAACAAACAAACAAACAGAATGGTAGCAAAATTGCAGTTATGAAGTAGCAGTGAAAATAATTTTATGGAGGGGGGGTCACCACACCATGAGGAACTGTATTAAAGGGTCACACTGAAAGGTTGAGAAACTCTGCTCTAGAGTGTCAGGATTGAGAAGTATTCACCAACAGAAGAACCACACCCCTTGTAGATCTGGGCATGGAACCTAGACCCTGGTGCATTCAAGGCAACCACTCTATCACCTAGTTACACTCCAGCTTTGAAGGGCAGTTTTGATTCAGTCCAAATATTCAAGCAAAGTCCCTTTACATTTGGGCTTGGCTGTGTCCAGGCGCTGGGCCCAAGGTTTTCACAGCACTGTTTCATTAGTGTCCCCCATGGGGACGGCTTCTAGCCCCCTTTGTGGGCTGAGCTGTGGATGGAGGCATCCCTGTGGTTGGCCTTTCTTTGGAGCACTAGCTCCCAAATAATGACACAGAGATTTCTTATTAAGTACGAAAGCTTGGCCTTATCCTAGGCTTGTTCCCAACTAGCTCTTAAACCTTAAATTAACCTGTTTCTATTCATCTACATACTACATACTGCTCCTTACCTGTCCTCGGTGCCTTACATCCCACTTCCTCCTTATCTGGAGGGCAAATTTCTTGCCTCTCAGATTCTTCCCAGAGTTTCTAGCTCTGTCTGGAAGTCCCGTCTATCCTCTCCTGCCTAGCTATTGGCCATTCAGCTCTTTATTAAACCAATAACAAGGTGCCGTAGGCAGGTGAGGAAGGATAGACACATCTTCACACAGTGTGATCAAATATCCAGCAATACAGCCCAGCACCACCCCCTCTCACAGAGAGGCGGAGCCTACTGAGTGTCCAGGCAGGCCAACAGTATGTTACCGTGCCCATAATATTGTCCTGCCTTCTCCAGTGAGGAAGCTGAGGGAGATTCCCTTTCAAGACCCACAGTGATGGCGGAGAGCTAGGGTTTGATCAAGGGATCACGTTGAAGAGGACAAAGGGAAGGACTCCTGTAGAACTCCTGTGTTGGGAGTGTCCAGGGACAGTGGCTGCCACTGCCACCCTCTGCCTGGACACCTTCCTTCTCTAGCTCCAGACTACGCGTTTTACAAAAGGGCCAGCTTTTTGGCTGGAACCACATGGCTTTCCAGCTTCCTGGGAGATAGAAGGCAGGAGACAGACAGACCAGGCCGGATCCATCTGGACCTGCTCAACCCAGCAGCTCCTGCGCATCCCCTCAGTATTCTTTTGCAGGCAGGCACTGTCCAGGGAACAGAAGGGAGGGACCGTCTGCTCATTCACTCTGTCATCGCAGTGCTGGTGAGAACACCCTTCCAAAGGGCAAAATTCCTGTACACACTAAACGCAAAAGGTCAGCTGGGAAAGTCTGGTCTCTCTGAGACCCGCTCAGCCTCTAATTCCCCAGCTGCCCCGCCTTTTGGAAGGAGTATTACTTTCTACTTTGTTTCTATTTTTTTGTTTGTTTGGTTGCTTGGTTTGGATTTTTTGAGACAATGTTTCTCTGTGCAACAGTCCTGGCTGTCCTAGAACTCACTTTGTAGAGCAGCTGGCCTCGCACTCAGAGATCCACTTGCCTCTGCCTTCCAAGTGCTGGGATTACAGGTTTGTGCCACCGAGGCCTGGCTCTGTTTCTATTTTTATGTTACTTCAAATTGACATCTGACCTAGGGCAAAGGCAGCTGGAAACTTCCTTTTGGACTTATCTTTTTTTGTTTTGTGTTTATGTTTCACATAGTAGAAAACTGCTAGGCAGCTTAATTTAGATACAAGGAACCAGATAACAGAAAACTAACCTCCCCTGTGCACTCCCAGCATGCCTTTCCTCCTCTGAGCACAGGCCTGATTTTCACTTACAAAGTTAACTTTCCTACTCAATAAAGTATGGTTAGAGAAAGGATGGTTTAAAAAAAAAAAAGTGATGTATGTTTTTCCACTCTAAAGGAAAAGGTAAATCATAGAATGGGGGTCTGGAACAAGAATCCCCACAGCTTGGCCCATTTCACTGTATCCCCAGGCTCGCTCACACTCAGGTAAGGGGCCTGGGCTTCTCTCCTTTCTTCAACTGCAGCCCCCATGTTCTTATGTGATGTTCAGGAACAGGAACTTGGGAGTCTACAAATGGTTAAATGAACCTTTGGCTAGAAGTGGCTTGTCTTCAAGCTGAAGGAAGCTTTGTCTATTGGCGTCTGTCTTCTTTGGGAAGGAATCTGTACCAGCCCCCAGCAGAGGGATGGTTTTCTTACTGGCTCTAGGTTAAGGAGAAGCCTTAGATGACATGTGGAGAAATAACACCAATGGTAACACCTTCCACCTCTACCTTCTGTCTCTCTGGAGTCCCACTAAATGTTCTGATCCCTATCGTTTTCATGCTTTGCTTTGGAGCCAGCCAGCAAAGGAGCTCGCTGGCTTGGATGTTCATGGGTGGTGGGGGTCAATAGTCTGAGGAGGGGAAGGTCTGGAAAGCAGTTTTCCTTGGTAGAATCTGGGGCTCAGCTGAAACCTGCATGCCCAGAAGAAGACCAGGCACCCCTCCCCTCCCTTTTTTTTTCTGATCCTGAGGTGGACACTCCTAGATCAGTAGGAGCTCCCATTTTGGATTCATTAGGAAATGGTTTATAAAGCCCATGCCTGAGGGTTGAAGAAGAGAAATCGCAGTATTTATTTTCCTGGAGTATATGAATCTGATGAAAATATTCTGTGGGAGCCTGTCAAAGAGACACGTAGGAACATCCTCCTCCTCCAGCTGCTGCTGCTGCTGCTGCTGAGAGGAGTTATTTTGCAAATTGGTTTTCTCTTTGGACTGCTAAGATTTTCTCCCATCTTGCTGGCACATTTTTATTCTCTTCCTCACATTTCAATGTGTGTTTTTAAATATGTGCGTGTGGGTCATTTTGCTTAGTATCTGTAGCGCTTCCTTTTCTCCCGTCAAGATTTTGTGTCTCTGCCTAAGACTCAGGGATTTCTGCGCATGCTTGGCCCGCTTGTGCTGCCTTCTTCCTGGCTGGTCTTAAGGTCCATGCTCCTCTGACCTCCTCCTACTGTGGGCAGTCTCCTGAAGGGCGCATCTGGGTAGGTTTGATACAAAGTTTTAAGCTTGCCCCAGGTTTCAAGACTGTTTCTCTGGTAATGCTCCCTGCCTGTTAACACGGACCGACCGAGTCTCTGCTCTCTGGACTGATTTATGGTTGTATTAGGGAAAACTCTACCTGGGATATAAAATACAGTGTCCCATGCGTGGGCCTGATCTTAGGCGCTATCGGTGATTGCAAGTGCGTTTTATAACCCTGTGCCAAATCGAAATCAAGGTGATTTGTGCATCAATCTCCCGGATAAAATCAGGGCATGCTCTATTGCAGTCTGACCTTCCTAGTGCCTTTTTTGGTATGGCTTGCCCATGCGCCTTGGACAATTGCCAGAACTGTATCACCAGCTGTATCGAAAGGCTTAACTGCTCGCCCTGGAGTCTCCCCAGAAGAGGAGGCTCCTGAGGGCTTTGTAGCATGAAGATGCTGTAGGCAACTCCTTGGGCCTTCTCATACAAGCTTTCAAAGCAACCCTGACCTCCCCTGCTATTCGAAGAAATGGACTCTACGGCCAGCTGGCAGAACCGTGTCCCAGAGAAAGCAGGCACACCACAGGCTCCCTCTGCCTTGTACATAACCCCAAGAACTCGGCTGGTGTCGGCCAGAGAAGTCATCCACTTTTAAAATGAGCAGGGACAAGAAAATTGCTTCTTTCACTCTCGCCGCTGCCACTGTCAACCGTTGGTCCTTCTTGTAGTTGTCAGGACTTTGAGAAACACCCGAGTCCCTCTGTCAAGTTCCGGCTCTAGCTGCGCTCTCCATGATACAGTACAAGTCTGGCAGGGTGACAGCAGTTTCGAACAGATTGGTGGAAATGATAGATTTTGGGGAAGTGAAGTCTCTTCGTGCTGCTGCTGGTCGGAGCAGGTATTTGGGATAAATATTTTTAAGTTAGGCTTTTGTAACTATAATCTGAGTTTCTCAACTTATATTTAACCCAAACTTATTTTTAAGGTAATTTCACCTCTTGATTTCATAGCCTTTCATAGCCGAGGGAGGAGTTCAGTTGTCTCTACAAGTGCCACGGCCTGCTTTGTGAAACCCCTTTAAGATATGCTAATGGATGGGATGATTATTAAGATAAATGCCTTGTGTAGGAAACCAGACTTAATTATAATATCTACAATCAGTCACCGGTCAGCCTAGAAGTTATAATTTATTGTTCTCTAATTTGCCTTTATTACCAAAGATATTTAACTTAAAGGGATTATTTAAAAAAAAAAAAGTCTGATTTGAATGGTGAGCGTTTAGCAAACTTAAAAACTGTTTCTTTCAAACTTTTATAAACTCCTCATGTCTAATTTTACGAACTAATATACCAGCATGAGGGAGTCATGTTTGTACTTGTTGTTTTAAAAAATGGGAAAACTACTTCGTCAGAAGAAGTGATGAAGGCTTTTCTTCCAGACCCACATTTTTGGAACGCCAGGTAAACTTATACAATAGATCCAAGTCTGGGTGGTGGGAATATGGTGTTTGCCTGGCTGGGGAGGTGTCTATTAAACAGAATATCTAATGCTCTTCCTTGTAGATGATAATCCCTTGCTCCCAGTCAAAAAGGGAGCAGCATTTACCAATGCTGTGGCTTTTCATAGGGCTTGTTCCACACAGCTCCACTGGCCTTCTAGACAAAGGACTCTGCACTCTCTCCCCGACCCCCGCCCTGACAGGACTCTGGGGTCCTTGACCACACAGGCATGCCTTCCTTATGTCTCTTTGTCTCTGAATTAATGTGGGTGTTAAAGGGGCCTTGGCTCCCATGTGGGATGGCAGTGTCTGCTCCCCTGCCTCCCAGGAACCTTTTAATAAATGCAGTTGCACTTTGACTCGCTGTGCGTTAGTCTGAAATATATCCCCAGGGAAGTGACATGGAGGATGTCAGAGATGTTCCTCCTGAGATGCAGGAACCACTGTCCCAGGGTGATGTCAGTATTATCTGCATGAGTGAAGCGCCCACGTTCCCACATCTGTGGCCAAGACCATCCTTGAGCCATTTGGATGGTACTTTAGAACTCACTAGAAGCAGAGCTCGGGATGCTGTTGTCTCCACTCTGTCTTCCCAGGTCAGAAATGAGGTGGCGAGTGTGTGTGTGTGTGTGTGTGTGTGTGTGTGTGTGTGTGTGTGTGTGTGTGTGGTTTCTGTAAGAGTGCAGCAGTCTGAGGGTCACTTGAATACTCTTTCATGGGATGGAAACTGAGTTCTCTTATTGAGGTGGAATTGAGAGTAAAGATGAGCCAACCTTTGAAGATGAGGCCTCAAATCACCCAGCGTGTTCACAGGCTGTCAGGCTAGGAGAGCGCTGATAGACAGACTGATGTAAAGTGAATGAGATATTTGCTGGTCATTCCTATAAGGGCTTCTCACCAGGAAACTGCTGAGCAGCAGTGTGACCACAGCAGTGTGACCACAGCAGTGTGACCACAGCGGTGTGCAATGCAATGAGGGACACACTGGATGCCAACAGCTAAGGGATGGAGCGCTACCTAAAAGAGATGGTCTGAATATCACCAGAAACCAGCAATGGCAGGGTTAGTGGCTAGGCACTGGCATGCTGCAGATGGAACTCACCTTCACACCAGAGTTCTGTGTGTATATTAATACGGAAGCCTGGTCCAGAACCCTTTGCTGGGTCAAGGATCAAGGCACTTACTCCTCAGCAGCTCCAAGAGGCTCAGATGCCACCTCCCTTTGAGAATTAGACCCACAGTCCCAAAGTGGCCCACAGTGCACAGCTGGACCCCGCTGGAGAGGTGATCCAAGGGGCACTTTCGGAGATCTTCATTTCCGTCAGGCCAGGCTTAGGCTATACTGAAGATCACAGCTTCGCTTGGCTCTCTCTCCATTCTCTCTTGTTGCCCTCTCTCTTAATCCTGACCTCAACTACTTCCAGGCACTCAGCTTCCTGTCTCAGGCTATGCTACTGGGACCCCCACTCCGCCCAAGTCCTGAGACCTCATGAGCAGGGATTTTCCGAAGCAACAAAACCTAACCTCTGCAGTCTCCCTCACCCCGTCCCCTCAGCAGGCCTACCCCCAGATCCCTAAGCGTTTGTAAATCTGATTTCTTCCTAGTTTCAGGATCACTTATTATCATCCATGGGTCTGAGTTACAAAACTCTAGTCACACCAAACATGTCACAATTTCTTACTCAAAGACTGTGTTTAAAATTCACGCCCAGCCTCTGGGAGGCAAGATGATATGACATTTGCATAGGAGTAGACCTGGGTGTGGCCCTGATTGGTACTTGGCTCCTATGTAGTCCTGGACAAGAGAGCAAGTCCATCACCACCCTCACCCAGCTGGTGGACTAAACCTAGGCGATCTAATCCTGAGTCCCTGCTATTCACCTCTAGCCTATATAAGGATGCAATGGGGGCCAATGTATTTGTCTCAGTTCTTGGCTACTCAAAGTGGGAGCAGTGAGGGTGATTCTCTATCATGTGTCTCTTTGTTGTTTTTTGAGACAGAGTTGCTTTGTAGCCTAGGCTGGCCTAGAACTCTTGATCCCCTTGCTCCAGTCTCCCAAGAGCTGGGACCACAGACATGTGCCACCAAAGCTAGCCAATGATTGCCCCTTAATGCCCTGGTGAATAGGATGACTATGATGATGGCGGCAGGGTTGAGAGAAGCCTTGCACATACAGGTCTGGGCTGCAGCTGAGTGGTAGGAGGGCCTCCTGTTCAATCTCCAAGAACCCAATCCCCGAAGAACCCAGATTGAAGCAAAACAAAACCTTCAACCAGCAGGAAGATGGTAGACCAGTGACTTCCAGATTCTTCCCCAAATGCTCCTACTGATGCAAAAAGCAAAACCAAACAAAAATCTTCTGGAATTAACCCCAGTAGGTCTTGGAATGAAGTCACTCCATGAACCTGAGATGCTAGTCTTGGGTATGTCCTTGTCAGGATAAAGTAGAAAGAGATCCTGACTGGACCTGCTTAGTACACTACCTGGAATAAAAGGGGTCTAGTGGGTATCTGGGGAGAGGAAAGCCTTGTGTCATGGGAGGGAACTTTGGAGGTCTCTAGAAGGGAGCAGTGTGTGGCTCCCCCTCCCTATTATTTGAGCTCTGTCCCAGGAGTTGGTGGGAAAGGCTTTCCAGAATGTCCTGGGTTCCTGCAGACAGAGATCTGCTCCACCAATGCGGGGGGTGGCTGCCACTCCTTGAAGAATCTGATCGTTGGCATCCCAGGCTCCTCTCCTGTCCCCACGTCCTGTGTTCACAAGTTTGACCTAACTGAAAGACAGCTCCAGAAGCCAACGCCCATGAGAACAGGGGTTTCAGTTTCTCTTATCTATTACTGTTTCCACAGTGACTGGAACAGTCCTTAGTCCATGCTAGATATTAAGAAAAATACTGTTGGGAAAATGAATCTTGTCAGGAACCCAGAGGCTTGAAGATGTTCCCGCTGTGCTCTGTGGCTGAACGAAACCGTGGGCTTCGCTCATCTAGTCGGCTGTTGATGCCATTTCTGCCTTACAAAACAGAACAACATCAGTTGAGTTTACTGTAGCTTTGAAATGTAAAAGCTATGAAACTGATTCAAAAAGGACAGCTTTAGGAAATTCAGCTGAATTTAGAATTCATAGGAGATAGTGTTTCTAGAAAATACGCTACAGACCTGCTTTTTTAGAATTTTCAAACCATCTTTCTAACTAGCTCTTGGGTTGAGAAGTTAAAAAAAAAAAAAAAAAACCAGTTGGAAATGAGTGATACCCCATACTGGCACCTTCAGAATGTGGCTAAAGAAATATCCCGGGGGCAGCTTATAGCCTCCGTGAGCTCACCAAACAGGGCTCTGAAAAGAAGATGAACCGAACATTCCACTCAAGAGGCCAGAGAACAAACACTAGTGCCCACCTCCCAGACATGCACACATGCACACACACATGCACACATGCACACACATGCACACATGCACACACACAGAGAAGAAAGACAAACTTCACCCAAACTTTTTTCGTAGCTAGGTCACGACAGTGAGGTATATTTCTAGCAGGGTACTTTCTGAATGTCGTCACTAACTAGCACATTTTCTACTAGTCAATAGCTGCCACCCTGCAGAAGATAAAATCTTGTTAAAGACATGGCCACTCAAGAGTAGCTAATCATGCTTTACTTTATCTAGGGCATTCTGGGAAAGCGTCAGTGGAAGAAGACAGAGGGTGTGGCTTGAGGAGGTGGTCCGAGAGAGAGCAGGGCTCGTTCTGGTCCTTTCTGGGTATGATGGTTAATCTCAAGTGTCATCTCGATGAAATCTAGAATCCTCTAGGAGCTGGGTCTCTGAGGGGGATTACCTTGATTAGGCTAACCGATGTAGGAAGACCCACCCACTACGGGTGCACCATTCCTAAGCTAGGATCCCAGACTGTATAAAAAAAGAAGGCAGCCGAGCATGAATAGCCACTGTTCTGTTTTTCTGATTGTGCTGGACTGAGTGTCCTTGAACTGTGAGCCAGAACAAACCCTTCCTCCCCCAACTTGCTTTCGTCAGGACATTTTATCTCAGCAACAGGAAAAGAAAGGAAGACCCTGGGTGATCTGACCTGTATGAGATGGTAGCAACTGATGGGACCTGGAGCCTCGTGTGTGACAGGCAGGATCCTAAGTCACAAGCAGAAAAGGCAAAGGAGGCAAAGAGCTGGCTTTCTCCTCTGCCTGTTTGGGGGTAGTGATTCTGATAACCAGTAGAGACCAGAATATCTCTTCTGAGGTGGTGAGTAGAGCCCCTTAGCCCTGGCTGGAGCCGAGACTTCCTCTGTTCCTCTCTCTCAACAGGTCCTGACTCTGGGATCCTGTTTAGAGCAATTCAGAGAGAAGGCCAAACCCTCTTCTGTGGCGTCATCTTTGGTCAGGGTACTGGTGTGGCCTTCCCTACTGCCAAGGAGAAATACCTAGGACACGGGAAGACTTTAAGGCCGAGACTTCAGCTTACTCGAGGCTGCTGGTCCAGACCACCATCAACTATGCATCAGGCCCTGAGTGTCCAGGGCTTTGCTCTGAAGGTAGGTGCTCAGATGGAGGCTCCCCTGACTTGCTGGCCACTTGAAGTCTTGTTTGGTTCAGTTTGGTTGGTTAGGTTTTTGATAAAATGGTAATGGGTACCTCACAGGTTGGGGTGGGGTTTTTCATAGGAAATTAGTAAAGGTTTATGCAAACGCAAGCTATACCGGAATGACCTATGATTGGCCTTTTGTGCCAACCTATTATCAGCCTTTTATGCCATTTTTCATATTGAAAACAAAATGGGCAGAAACCATGATACCCCACTTCAGAAGGGAGCTCAAGTATATAATTTTGAGTCCCATGAAACTGTCAATATTTGATCATTTCTTGACCTATAAAAACAGCAGTTTTCAGCCTGGTAAAGCGCCGTCTGCTGATTCCTCCCTTTAGAGACTTAGAGCCTGTCCTAACTATGAATTGTTCTGTTGTCCTCCCCTGTCTAGTTCCACAGAGCAGCAAGAAGACACACAACTGGAGCTTTCTTTCCCTTGTATTATTTTCTTCTCTGCACACCTGCAACGTACTCAGGACCCAACTCTGCACAGCGCTGTAGGGACGAGTTCTGCTAACCAGAAATCCCCTATAGAAGATCACAGATTTGTCCATTTTTGCCTTCAGCTCGTCAATTGATTTGATAATTGCCTGGGAGACATACACAGGCATACAGACACACAAAGCAAATGTCGGGCCACAGGCTTTTTTCCTCGACAGTGGGATGAAGATGTTTTACTTACTGGAACTCAGATGTCACCTGGAAGAATAAGAGGAGGTACTGGGGAGAAAAAGAGAAAGGAATGGAGACGGCATGGTGTGGGAGGCAGGTGGTCCCCCTTGGTTACCAAGTGTGATGACTCTCCCGAATATGACAATAAATCACGGCAGGAATCAATCTGTCGGGAGGCTACTGCTCCATGCTGATAATGCATCAATCAATATTTAATGTTTACACTTTAATTAATCCACACACGGGAAGCATTCTTTCAGTGACAAAAATAAAGGGATGAGAAATAAAACACCTTTTATATCAAGGAGCCGCGAGTGCACGGCCTGTCTGGGTGCTGTCATTGGAGCTGTCATTGATCACTGGGAGTCTCTCTAGCCTTCTAGTCACATTCAGATAGCAAGCTAATGTGGGGGAGGGGCCCAGGGGTGTCAGAATTCAGCCTGGGAAGATGGTGACATCCTCAGAACCACTGAGGAGTGTGGATTCCGGCAATGACAGCACAGAATCAGAGGCAGTATTGGGTTCTAAGCATTGGTGTCATCTCCCAGAAAAGACTGCTGTCCACAGATGACAGTCTGTTGCTTGGAGCCTAACGGCCCCCTCCCCTGATGATAACCAGAAGAAATCACCATGCCTTCTTTGCTACCCACAGGGCTATCTCTCAAACTTTAGTGGAAGCAGGGTGAGCCCCAGAGGCATTTTCTTTTCTGCTTCCAAGAGTGCCAGGATAATGTTAGATACAGAGATCCCCATATCAACCACTGGGACCATGGCTCGACATTCCTAGACCTTCAGCCTGCCAGTGTGCTCTTCTGCCCTGCCTGCCTGATTTGAAAATGCCATGCCCAGCATTAACTATGGTTCACCTGTCTCAGTGGTTACACATGACTCTGTGGCTGCAAGGTGGCCTCACACTGCCTTTTGCATTCACCTGGTGAGACACTTTACGGAAGGGTTTGAACTGCCTTCAGAGAGCTGACCGTTGGTGTCTTTTGCTTGGCTCACCAAGTGGCTTCCGGTCCTTGAAAGCCATTGGGTGCCAAAGGGCACACCTCTAGTTGTGTTTGAGAAGAGGGGGCTTGATAAATATCGCGGCATCTTGACCCATGATACACCCCAAGTATTCGTTGGAACAGCAAAGTTAAGTTTACAGGTATAAAAAAGCAGCAGTTGGGACTGGGTGCATTCAGGTTCAGGCTGGAGCATGGAAAAGGCCCTGGTTCCAGTGCTAGCGCACATAGCAGGACTTAGAAGAGAAATGTCAGAGCCATGATTTGGGTTACACCAAAAACAGATCCTAAGAGAGGAGCTTGAGGAGGCAGGGAAAGGCATTTGCTGCCAAGCTCGACAATCCAAGTTTGATCCCCGGGACCTGCACTGTGGAAGAAGAGCACCAACTCCTAATGTCCCTTGACCCCCACAGGAGTGCTAGGGCAAGCACTCTACCACATGTGTGCACACATGTGCACAGAAAATGAGTCAATGAAACTTAATACGAAAGAATGTGAGAGGGAGGGAAGTGGCCGAGGAAAGAGGAGCCTTCGCTGTGAGGATTGGGGTTCAGTCAGGACAGAACATTCACTTCAGCCTTGTCTGTCAGACAGGACAAGGGAGCTAGCGCACACCCAGTCACCTCAGGCTTGCGGCTGAGGACTGCATCTAGGGGTGTTGAGGACCTGCCTTCTGCTCCTCAGGCCAGAGGCTCCAGTCAAGTCGTTTTCTCCTTCCAGCAACATCAGTGGCCAAGTTCAAGGTCAAAGGCGGCTGCCACACCAGGGCAGATGAGTAATGACTGGCACCCACTGATTGTGAAGTGCTTGAGAACAGCTCCAAATGCTTTTAGGCCCAACTATTTCAATTACTTTCCCATCATATCCATCAGTCCAACCACGCTCTTCCTTTCCACGCTGGAGGAGGGTGCTGTCAGAGCATGCATGTCAGTCTATGCTATGCTGTTGTGACAACATGTCAGAGTGTGGGGGCTTCCCAGAGGTCCACTGGCCCAAGTTCTAAAGGTTTAAGAGTGTGGAGTTGATATGTGAATGGTTCTGGTGAAAATCTCATAGATAGCATCAAGATACAGGCAAGCTTGGCATGGGGCACAGGCCTGTAATCCCAGTGCTTGGGATGCTGAAGATCACTACAAGTGTAAAGTCAGCCTGGGTTTACATAGTGAGCTCGAGGCTAGCCTGGGCTATAGAGTGAGACCCTGTCTCAGAAAAACACTCAAAATAAAATAAAAACCCAATTTAAAAAACACACACACTTACACACACACACACACACACACACACCACACCCTCACAGCTCTCCAAAACCAACCAACCAAAACCCAAACCAAATCAACCAACCATCTGGTCGACCAGCTAACCAACCAACTGGGGATATATAGAAGTTGCCTGCGAGTGTGAGGGAATGCACTCCCAAGGGAGAAAAAACTATTCCTGGTAAAGACCTAGTTACCTGTCCCCAGCCCCCAATGCCTCTAGGCTACAGACCACCTGTCACCACCATAGCCTGCTTCTAGAATGTGACCTTTTCGGGGTCAAGTCATGAGGCATAAAGCCCCTAAATGGGGCTATGAGTGAACTTCCTAGGGCAAGGGGTTCACTGAGAAACAGAGACTGAGGCTGGTAGAGTGGCCAGTAGATCCACATCATTTTTTTTTTTTTTCAAGACCGAGTTTATCTGTGTAGTTTTGGTGCCTGTCTTGGTGCCGCTCTGTAGCCCAGGCTGGCCTCGAACTCAGAGATCCACCTGCCTCTGCTTCCTGAGTGCTGGGGTTAAAGTCCTGTGCCACCACTGCCCATTTCTTTCTTTCTTTTTTCATCTCATCTTTTAAAAATCATTTATTCTCTTTTCTCCTTTGTTTCTGCCAGACTTGACTGTCTCTGAGCCAAGCAAACTCTTACACGACTCCATTCTTACACATTTATATAAAGTCTACTTTATAAAGCAGGAACCATATTGTACCCCACTAGCCCAAACCAGAGGAGTAATACACTAAAGATGATTCATGTAGAACACAAACTACAGTCATCCAATGCAGAAACATTCATGTCCCTTCTTTTCTACATCTAACTGCATGTTACCCTCCCAAGTTCCCCTCCAGCTTACTCCATTACTTCCCTGGCATGCATTGTTGATCATATTTCTAATTGGATGGGTAGAATTCAAACCCTTTAAAGCCGCTCTTCGAGGAAGCTGGTCTGGTCTTTATCATTTTGAGTCGTAGAGACTCTTAAGGAGTCTTTGGATACAAATGGTAGCTTGGGCTTTGCTAACAAGTGAAGAAAAGGAAGCACGGCATCTCTGGTGACCTCAGTAAAGGCACACTGAGCACCTGTTGTGTGGCCGGCTCTTGGTATAAGCAGAAGCCCTTCGTTGTAAACTCACTGTCTAGTCAATGTTTTCAGTTCTTGCATCCCTTAGCACCAATGTGAAATACTTTCCTCATCTACACACTCTTTACATTGGGCAAGAACCTCCTAGGAACATTTTAATTCAGTTATTTGCAACTCAAGGTGACTTTGCTTCCTAGAAGGCACTTGGCAGAGTCGAATCGGCGTGGGAAGGAACCACAGATCTCTTGAGTAGAGATAGAAGAATTCCAACATAGCCTACAGTGCACTTGGTGACTTCTTCCCACAATATTGTGTTCTCTGCTTCAGAATCTCCACAGTGTTTCATCTCAGAATCTCTGTTTTGATCCCTGTTTCCTCCCTGGGGTGGCACTGCCAACTATAACCCAACATCCATCCAGGAGAACAGGGATCCTGAAGGTTATTAGTCCCCTGCAGACTTATAGCTCCACCATTTGGTACCCATCTCTGCCAGTGCTCAGTGATGCTCTGTATTGATGTAGTTCACACACACACACACACACACACACACACACACACACACACACCTTTCAAGGTTCTCCCCTGGAGACTGATACTGAGCCAAGAGGCCTGACCTGAGCTGTTTTTATTGGAGCCATGGGCAGATTGCTGCAAAAAGAAAGAGCCTGAAGTCTAGAGCTTGGCTGTTTTTGAATCTGAGTGTTGCCTCCCAAAGCAGAATTAACCCTACAGACAGCTTCCCTAAGCGAGTGCCCTGTTGGCCAGATTTAGAATCCCCATGGCGGTTTTTTTTTTTTTTTTTTTTTTTTTGGTCTCCCTGCTCTGTCCCTAGGGTTTTGCCATGCTCATCAGGACTGGACACTATATTCCTTCTGCCCCTCTGTCTGAGAGCTGGCCACGTGAACTGAACAAGCACTACATGGGTTCTGCACACCAGAGAGCAGGTGGCCTTGCGCTGGCCTTCACTGGTAGGTGTGCTCATCAGGCTCTCACACCCCCGGTTAAATGCCTGGGAGAAGCAGTTCAAAAGGTGGACGGATTGCTTTGGGCTCGTGGTTTTATAGGTCTGACTGAGGCCACTGTCACTGGCTCTGTTGCCACAGGAAGTGAAAACAGAGCATGACAGTGGTGAGGAAAGTGGCCCAGTGGAGATGTTCACTCCAAGATGCCTGGGAAGAGGTGTGTGGGGGAGAGATAGCGAGAGGACTGGGGACAAGGTATAGTCTTCAAAGGCATGGCTGCAGTGGCCCGCTTCCCTCCGCTATACCTTACTTCTTCAAAGGTACCATCACTTCCCAAAGCAGCATCACCAGCCAGTGACCAAACCTTAACCATGCGAGCCTGGGGGCCATTTCCTATCCAAACCACGGCTGCGCTGGTTAGGTTTCCTTAATACACTTCAGTCACGTGTGTGTGTGTGTGTGTGTGTGTGTGTGTGTGTGTGTGTGTGTGTGTTGTTCTTAGGATTTTTGTCATGTCTGTGAACCTCTTAGACTCTTATTATTTTCCTTCTGATTCACTAAATTTATTTTATACATTTTTTGGAAAATGAATTTTTATTTGTTCATAGATAGAAATCAGTTTGCACAAAAGGAGATAACAGAAAAATAAGCATAACAGAAAAAATCTTTCTATTAAATTCTGGCTAAAGGCTGCTACTCCTTGAAGGGTCTAGGCATTGTATACATGTCTGTACCTGTATTCAGGAGGAAGACCCAGGAGGGTCAGAAGCTTAGGGCCATCCTTAGCTACACTGAGGCCAGCCTGGGATTCACAAGACCTCATCTTATTTAAAAAACATAAAGTCTCTAGCACAGAAAGGGCAATGGGATTAAACGTGGGGCAGGAGGCCTCCCCGAGATTCTGGAAAGGCAGTACCAGTGTTACTGGAGTTCCAGATCTCTGCTCTTGTCTATGTTTCTGGGTGATCCTTCTGGATGGTGCCAGTTAATCTTCTGTCTCTTTAGTTCCCAGGGAGCCAGGCATTTCAATCCCCCTTCAATGTGTACACAAGCACACAGCTGGTCAGGCAGTGAGAGCACTGGAGTATGCTGGTTAGCTCATCTGGCTCTCCACAGTGAGATTCTCCCGCCCTCTGGCTCAGGGTATATGCTGCAGCTAAAATTCTCTCACAGAAATGGCTGGGGTTGTGCTGAAGTTCTGGCCTGGCATGGGACCCTGGGTTCGAGCTCCAGCACCAAAACAAAATAATTAAAAAAACCCTAAAAATGTGCCTCAGTGGCAGCAACCAAACCCATACAGAAACCAGCCTTTAAGGGGCCTATACAATTCAAGCATACATTTCCACGGCCAAGCTGTCTCACGGCCACAGCAAAAAGCCATGTTTCTTCTCTGACTGCAGTGTCCAATTCTGTCTTTACATACTAAAAAAAAAAAAAAAAAAAAAAAAAAAAAAAAAAAAAAAAAAAAAAAAAAAATCAAACAAGGGAAAAGATAGATCCTAATCCTATTTTGCATTGAAGTCTCAGTTTTTTAAAGCTTTTTTTAAAAAATGGTAATTGAAAGAAAACTCCCTGCAGAATTGCTATGAAGTGTACTTCAAAAAGTAGATTCAAGATATAGATGATTTTAACTACAGCATTTCTAGAATAATAAAAATGAGTCCTAGGAGACTAGTGGGAAAATGTCTAACTTTCTTACTTAATAAGTCTGATTTGCCTTTCCTTAATAAGGGCTATGCTTTTTTTTTTTTTTTCCATGATGGCAGAGTTGAGGTCTGTGTGGTCTTTATCATTCCTAAAAAAAATTATCATGCAAAGTAGACTGTTGCCTCAATAGCCAGAAAATTAAGTAACTCTGGGAGTCTGTGAACAAGTGTTAAATGATGGTATTGCTCTTTCCTCCTAGGCCTTGTGCTCGCACCTCTCATGGCTGAATCAGAACGAGAAACGGAATATCTGAGTCAAAAACAAAACAGATTTAAAATTCTGAAATTAGAGGAAGCCATTTTCTGTGTTGAACTCTCCAAGAAAGAATCTGATTTTGGACTAGACTATCTTAGAAATGGAGCGTCAGGGATGAGCTATGAGTTCCCTTCCTGTGGTGCAGTGATATTGATGACCAGAAGAAATTGCCATGCTTCTCTGCTAGCCACATGGCTCTCTCTCTGAAACTCTAGGCACTCCATAAGGCCTATCTACAATGTCCTTTTCTGTTGGTAGCAAAAAATGAAATTTAAGCTTGTTGGTGGTGGCCCATACCTTTAATCCCAACACTCAGGAGGCAGGGATAGGTATATCTCTGTGAGTTTGAAGCCAACCTGGCCTACACAGCAAGTTTCAGGACAGCCAGGGCTGCACAGAGAAAGCCTGTCTCAACTGCTCCCCACCCCCAAGAAAAGAAAGAAAATTAAATTTAGGCCTAGTTTACAGGATGACAGTGTTGGGGGGAGATTAAATTATTTTTGCCCCAAAATACACTCCGAGTATTAATGGGTCACTGTGTAAACTTCTTATAAAAGGGGGCTCCAAGTTGTGCTAGGATGTTAGCAAGATTAGGATATTGTGTTTAGATAGTAGTGGTTAGGCCGTTTTGAAAGATTTGATGAAGAGTTTTACTAAATTGGCTTTTAAGATATACGGTTAATTCCACCAAATATACTGGACAAGGTTGGACAAACCCATTTACTCCTACGATAGCAACCTAATACCTAGAGGACATTTAGATGCTGGGGCACTTTGAATGTAATTGGCTCCCATAAGCTCACAGGGAGTGGTACAATTAATAGGAGATATGGCTTTGTTTGAGTAGGTATGGCCTTGTTGGAGGAAGTGTGTCACTGTGGGGGTGGGTTTTGAGGTCTCCTATGCTCAAGCTATGCTTCATGTAGACAACTCCTTTCTGTTGCCTGCAGATCAAGATGCCTGCAGATCAAGATGTAGAACTCTCAGCTCCTTCTCTAGCACCATGTCTGTCTGCATGCTGCCATGTCCTGCCATGATGATAGTGGACTAAACCTCTGAAACTGTGTAGTTACCCCAATTAAATGTTTTCCTTTATAAGTGTTGCATGGTCATGGTGTCTCTTCACAGCAGTAGAAACCTTCACTAAGACAGATGACCATTTATTACAACCCATGTATGCTCCATTTGATACTGATGGTAATGTCACCATACTGGTTAGACAGGGGTACATGGAGGAGTTGGAGATGGAGTCTTCTGGATTGTCAGTTGAGTGTTTTTTCTGGGTTAACCATCTAGGATATCAGTCTGCCTTATCAGCTGTACAAAGGCAAATTGCTCTAAAGCCATTATTCACCCATCCACCCATGTATCCTCTACCTATCTAAAATATTAATGGTTCTTTCTCTTTGGGCATTCTCTTAGGTCCTATGGATATGAGAGGGAAAGATGGTACCTGTGTCTTCAAGAAGCAGGCAGTTATGGAATACAATGCCTTCCTACAGTAAATCTGCTCAGATTCATATGGGACCTGGGAGAGTATGTGTGGGAAGCTGATGGGAATCAAGATGAATATACAGCCAATCTGACACCTGTGGTGTCTTGGAGCAAAGGAGTATCAGTCCTTCCTTTTCAAGATTATTGGCAGGGCCTAGAGAGATGATTGGGGGCTGGAGAAATGGCTCAACAGTTAAGAGCACTGACTGCTCTTCCAGAGGACCCAGGTTCAATTCCCAATACCCACATGGCAGCTCAGAGCTATCTGTAACTCCTGTTCCAGGAAATCTAATGCCGTCATATAGACATGCATGCAGAAAAACATCAATGTACACAAAATAAGAATAAATAAATTATTTAAAAAATATTGTTGGCTACTGTTCTTTTACCTTTGTGCTTAAACTTTAGAAGCAGCCTGTATCTGTGGAAGGCATAGGTGCTGTTCTTTTCCTGGAGGGAAGGCGCAATCCTCACTGTTCCACTCTTGGCTCTGGCCTTTGAGTCTTTTCTCTTTTTTCTTGTTAGTCTGACTAAAGGTTTTCTGGGTTGGTTGATCTCTTTGAATAACCAACCTTTGACTTCACTGATTTTCTCTGTTATTTTTTTAAGCTGGGATTCATTCATTTCCCCATAATCTTCATTCCTCTCTCATGCCGCTTTGGTCTGCTCTTTTTCTAGTTTCTCAAGATAGACCTTTAAGTCACCCATTTTTAGATATTCTTGTAAGATATAAAAAAAATTTATGTGTATGGGTACTTGCCTGCATGTACATATGTGTACCACATATGTGCCCAAGGAAGACAGAGGGTGTTGGATTCCTTGGAATTGCAGCCGGAATTGGAATTGGTTGTGGGTGCTGGGAACTGAGTCTGAATCCTTTGCAAGAGCTGGGCCATCTCTCCATCCCCGGGATCATTAAAAAATATTTTCATTCCTTATTTTAAGTCGTATTTCTTTATGGGTAGGCTTGAGCACATAGATATACAGGAGGTTGTCAGTCATCACATGGTGTTGTGAAGCAGAGCAAGAGAAGCGTCTGTAACTACTGAGTTGGCTTTCTCCAGCCCTACACCTTTTCAGAGCTGTTTATAACCACCAAGTTCCCTGTTAACAGTGTTAGCTCCACCCTGTAAGATTTTGTGGACTGTAGATGCGATTCATCTCTATTCATCTCCAAGTGTTTTCATATTTCCCTTGTGGTTTGTTTGCTGGCCATTGTTTAGTCCAGAGAGAGTTGATTTCTAAACATACATGGCTTGTTCAGGTCTGTTTTTGTTACTTATTTTTAATGGCATTTCATCAGAGTCAAAGAACAGTTTGTGTGTCATTTCCATTTTTTCAGAAGCTCTGAGATCCAATATAGGAGCTGGCACATGGTGTACCTTGGCGAATACTGCGTGTCTGGCAAATAGATGTCTGTCAAGGATAGCGGTTCAGAGTGTTCTCTGTGTCTCCTAACTCCTGGTTGATCTTCTGCTTAAATTCTTTTTACATAATGTATAGTGACATTATTATTAATTATTTAATAGTATAATCAATCAGCGACACTATTAATATCTATTAACTAGTAATAATTACTTCGTGACATTATTATTTAAGTAATTAAATAATAATAATAATAATAATATATTATTATTAGCTATCTTCAGATTTATTGAACATATTACAGAACAGATTCAAATGGTTCCACGTGGTATTTTGAAATTCATCCCAACTGTAGGCCGAGTGACCTGTAGATGGGAGCGGCTGTGAAGTCCAGAAGTTTCAGCATTTCCTTAGTGTCAGGATGTACCTCAGAGATCTCCTGACCCAGGGCCGAGGCCTCAGGAACATAATTATTCCTATATAATAATTAGCCTTCCTGTCTCTGCCCCTTTTGCAACTCCATAGAACTAGTACCCCAGGACCTCTCTGAATCTGCTTCACTGGCTGTGTGACGCCGCCTGCCAGCTTGTCACGGACCTTCTTGCCAGGGATCACAGCGCTCTCCATGCACACATGGCTATTGGTGTGGAAGGCCTTAACTGAGTGTGTATAGTACGTCTTGACGGTGATCCAGGCTGCCTTCTCTGCCTTCTTCACAGTGTTGGTGTGACTTCAAAGCCTTGGTGTATATGTGACTCATGTTGGCGGATCCTGGAGAAAGAGAAACATAGCTATTAATAATAATAATAATAATAATAATAATAATAATAATAATAATGTTGCCTGTTTTCTCTTCAATTTTGTCAGTTATTGCTTTATACATTTTAGGCTCTCTTTTTGGGCTCATACATGTTTATAGTTGGGTTTTCTTTCATTCTTATTACAAAGGTCCTCCTTGTGCTTACGGACTGCCTGCCTTAGTCTGTGAATGATGCTGTCACCTCTGGCAACCGTATCCTAATGCACAAACACATCCATGATCCTCAGCACTAGTGGCTTACTCCACAGCTTTCTGAACCAATCACTTAAGCTCTGTATATGACAGCATCCAGAACTTACTCTGAAGTTCATACCCCCAACAAGAGCCTCTGTCTTAAGTGTTTTCCCTTAGTGCTTGTGCCCAGTGACTTCTCTTAGCACCCCAGGCCAGATAACTGAAGCAATTTTAGGCTTTAGTTCTCCTAAACTAGCATTGTTTGTTCAAAACGAAGTATTGGAGAGAATCTCCTATAAAATGAGAGCCCTTACACAGCTTTAAATATATCCAACTTTGCTTTATCCAATAAGCAATTTTAGGGAAAAATAACCTATTATTCAAGCATATGTGGTCTCCAGCTGAATACACAGTTTTTATTCTACATCATAAAATTTCAGCTAGCACATACCATGGCATGTATACTCCTCTGGCTTCCTGGTCTTTTGAACCTGCCCAGCCCAGGGCCCTAGATCTGACCAGTGAAGTCTTGATGAGCAGCTCATGGGGCCCAGTTAGATATGGTAGCTCGTGGCTTGGCACCTGAGGGACATTGGCTGGGTTTGCTGTTCTTTCCTCCATTAGGTAACCACCAGGGGCTCCTCAGAAGCAAGAGGAGCATAGTTCCGTTCTTCATAAGATTCACTGTTTTCCAGACATCAAGGATGTTGGGTCATTTGGGATGGCGTCATCATCCTGGGCCTATTGATATGGGTCACTGGCTCTGTACCATTTAGAAGCATTTTCAGAGATATGTTTTTAGAAGAAGAACCCATTTTTATAACCAGATTTCACACACACACACACACACACACACACACACACACACACACACACACCACCTGATGTT
Organism: Peromyscus leucopus; assembly: GCF_004664715.2. Classification (NCBI taxonomy): domain Eukaryota; kingdom Metazoa; phylum Chordata; class Mammalia; order Rodentia; family Cricetidae; genus Peromyscus; species Peromyscus leucopus. The sequence continues at coordinate 80,338,438 of NC_051067.1, forward strand.
CACACACACACACACACACACACACACACACACACACACACACACACACGGCACCTGATGTTCTCCCTGGAGTCTGGAATCCTAGGAGTGACAGGGACCAAGTTATTCTCTCAGCACAAAGCTAATGAATGCATTCATGTGGAAATGTGGCTGGGACCAAGGATACAAGCTTGTTTTTCCTTTAATGTGCGCATCCAAACGTGACCAAGAAAGGTACATTTTGGAAAGCCAGACTGTCTGGCTTTAAAACCCTTGAAAGTGAGAGTTCTGGCAGCACTGGCAGCTGTGTGCTGCGTTCAGACTTCCTAGCTGCTGTCTCTTGGTCTCTTCCTACTTTTCTTCTACTTCAGTGTGTATCACTGTCTGCTTTTAGGAGACTGAATGAAGAATAAACATGTTTGACCTTGACTCAAAAAACAAAACAAAACTCAGAAAAGCCGGATGGTGGTGGCACACGCCTTTAATCCCAGCACTTGGGAGGCAGAGGCAGGAGGATCTCAGTGAGTTCGAGGCCAGCCTGGTCTACAGAGTGAGTTCCAGAACAGCCAGGCCTACACAGAGAAACCCTGTCTTGAAAAAACAAAAAAACAAACAAACAAAACACCCCTCAGAAAATTCAAAGAGACCTGATGCTTGTGAGCTGGAGGCTGTGACTTGGCAGAGGATGCAGGCTCAGTATGTGTGATGCCATAAGATAACCCCAGCCCTAACGTAAATCATCTGGGTTCAGATCTGTGTTTGAAGAGCAGTCTACCTGACAAAGACCTCCAGAGAAACAGCAGGCTGCTTTAGGAAGCCACGGGCTTCCAGGTTCTGGAGATGCTGCAACTCAACCTTGACAACCATTCATCATCATCCTCGTCTCTGGGGCCCAGAACCACACGGATGAGAACTCAAAGCATCTCCAGTGGCCAAGCAGATGGCAGCCCTGAATGAATGGCGCTGTGTAGACTCAAGGAAGAATCCAAGTGTCCAACTTTGAGGAGGCTGCAGCTGGGTGCTGTCACCCTGTGGGACAGTAGCCTTCACAAGTTGTCCTAGCTGTCATGAGGACTGGACCTCAGCTTTGGACAAGATGGGCCTGGTCTCACGGAGCGTCCACTTAGTTAGTTTGTAGAATGTGGACAGTAAACAAGGAAGCAGACCTAGCCATACATCATAGACCGAGATGGTTCTGGGAAGGAAGGACACAGAGAGGCTCCTATGGAGCCAGCGCTCAGCTCCCTCCATTTCTAGGACCATTTTGGTGGGAAGCCATGGCCCCTCCTGGGTCTTGGTCTCCTAACAATTCTGGGAAAGCCATTCTATGGTTCTATGACTCAGCCATGGGAAAGGTTTGACAGTTTGGCTGCCCAGAAACTGATGACAGCCAGGGCCTTTGAGGTTCAGCTAGCTAGCAAGTCAAAACAAACAGCCCTAAGCTCTGAATGCCACTCTTTCCACAGGGGACCTGACTCCTGGAACAGCAGGACTCTCGTTTGCTTTGGGTTCTCTGCTCAGCTTAGTCTCCATCAATTGGGCCAAAGGTTATAGCATTGAGTTTTTGGTGGATAAGAGTTGCAGTAAAACAACAACAACAACAAAAGCACTGAACTGTGTTGGCACCCAAATTTCCTCTAAAGGTGACATATCACATGGATTCTAAATGGTCTTATAACAAAAATCCTGGAGCCAGATGTTGGGGTAAATGCTGAAAGGTCAGGAAATAAGGAACAAGCCGCTAGAGAAACTTCTCACCACTACCGAATTCTCAGACCCAATGGAAGGTGAGATCCTGTCTCTGTGAATCTTCTGACTGAATACCTCTGAGTCCTCAGCCGGAAAGCCTCTAGTTCCTGTCTCCTCTGACCTTATATGCCTTTCTCCGCCCACGCATTCCACTTCCTTCCTAGTGCTGGGATGAATTGCGTGTATGCTTTCCAAATACTGGGACTAAAGGTGTGAGATCTCAAGTGCTGGGATTAAAGGCATGTATGCTTCCTAAGCATTAATGCTGTCATTAAAGGTGTGTGCCACCACTGCCTGGCTCTGTTTCTCTCCTACACTGAATCAATCTCATGTAGTCCAGGGTGGTTTTGAACTCACAGAGATCCAGAGGGATCTCTGCCTCCTGAGTGCTAGGATTAAAGGTGTGTGCCACCACTGTCTGGCTTCTATGTTTAATCTAGTGGCTAGTTTTGTCCTCTGATCTCCAGGCAAATATTACTAGGGTACAACAAATTATCCCCACAGAAATGTTCTGTGGTTAGGTTAGGATTAGAGCTCTTTATCTGGCCCTGGATTTGTGGGGAGGGTAGAGTTCATCCTAAACAGGTGGTTGGTTTGGCCTACAGTTTTTTTTTAGCCAACCTTTAAAAATGTGAGGTTTGACCTTAAAAAAAAAAAAAATCCAGATTTTCGGTATTGCTTGGAAAAGCTGCAGATCCATTGTCAAAGGCCGGCTTCCTACAGGGTACCCTCACCTGGCATCACGAAGCAGCCGCTTCCTCTGAACTTCCACCTCAGTTCATCCGTGTGTCTGTCCAGCACAGTGCACTCGCTGCAGCCACCTGCTCTGCCACGGGAGCTGTTTGAGTTTTTGGACACGCTGTTTAATCACCAGCCCTTGACAACCCTGTCACACGAGTAATCTGAAAAGCAAAGGTAGCGGGGAACCTTGAACTCTCAAAGCTGAAAAGACATTTAAAGAACCACCCCCACCCTTGTCCAAATCAAAGCCCAAGAGGACACAAGCCCAAGGTCATGTACTTTTGATGACATTGGTGACAAGCTGCTCATAGATGGATGTCCCATTGCAGCCATTACATCAAGTTGAGTCCAAAGCAACCTAAGAAAGCATTCCTGTATCCTGAAGATGTTTCCATATCAAATGCATTGGAAGGCGAGAAAGAAAGTGATACAGAAGTCTGTGTTCTCTCTCAGGCCTATGTGCCTTTTATCAACCTTAAAAACTGGGTGCAAATACTGACCCTTCCACCCTGAGCACCGTCTTGTTGATTGGTGCTTTGCAATGAGTCTAAAATGTCAACAACGACCTTCATCTCTTTGGTACAAGAGTCCGGGTGGGGATGGCATGGGAAGAAATGCTCTCTTCTCTCCTCAGGCGCTGAGAAGGAGGAAGCTCCTGAGATTTGGTGAAAACATGGACTGTTCTTTGCTCACCCAGAGTCTCCTTTGACTCTGGAGTCTGGAACGTCATGGTTCCACTTTGGCTTCTGGGTCAAGAAAATGGTCAATATGCTGCCATGGTAAAGCCTCAGGTGCTGGGGACTTGGTGTAACCCCAGGATGCTGACATATGCTGCCCCATTAACAGCTCCGACAGAGTCGGGATCTGCTCAGTCACTTCAGACAGTCACTGTCTAATGTCTCATTCTGTTCTTAAACAACCTTGTGAATGGGGAAACTGTTACTGCCCACAGCTGACAGATGAGGAAACTGAGGCCCCAAGAAGCTAAGTGTTTTATTCAGTGCCTCTCAACCAGACAGGCCAAAGCTGTGTGCATTGTTCCCAGGGACACCTCACTACTATATTACTTCAAGTCAGGTATTGAAGCAAAATGCACCCACATTCTGGCAGGGCATCCCATTTCCTAACAAGTTAGAGCTATGCTGCTCAATATAGTACTCACCAGCCACATGAGGGTACTTAAACTTAAAATCATTAAACTTACTGAAATTAAAAATCTAGATCTTAGCCATGCTGTATACATTCCATAAGCTCCAAAGCCCCACAGTACTAAATCCCAAAGTATATTTTGGGCACTGAAGATACAGAACACTAGAACTTTCCACAGAAATTGTATGAGAAAGCACTGTAGCAGATGAAGAACCAGAGAGTCAAAGAGACTTAGAAAACACACAGTGAGACCCAGGTTTTGAGACGCACACTGCTTAGATGTCACATCTAAGTTCCCTCCCTGGCTTCCCGTTCCTGCTCCCAGCACGACTATTTATTGTTTGCAACCAGACCCCCACATCTGCCCATGGCAGGCAGCTTATCTTTGGTTTCATTTGTGCTCTATCTGTGTTCTGTGCTCTGCGGGTTGGTGCGTGAGACGTGGCTATCAGGACCTGCACACTCACTCGGCCTTGTAAGAACCTTAAACAGAGACACGACAAAGAGTACAGTCCTTGAACTACAGGTAACAGCTGCAGACACTTGGGCAGCTTGTGCAGACTTGGACCTGAGTGGGATCACTTGTAAAGGGATATTTGACCTCAGAGGGTCTGGACACGTCTGCTTGAAGGTGCTAGCCAAACACTCCACAGCCACAATTATGGTCACCACCTTGCTCTAAATATGTGTCACTGCCCTGGAGGGATGCTCCTCAAGGGTGTGCTTCCTGTGCACCTCCTGGCCATTGCTGTATCCTTCAGGCTAGCTCCCATTGATGGTAAGTTCTAGAAGAAAACAGTGATGGGGTTAGTCTCAGAAAAAGGTGATATATATATATATATATATATATATATATATATATATACACACACACACACACACACGCTTTATGGTTTATGAATCTGTCCCCCTTCTTTGAGTAATTTTTTTTTTTTTTAATGTGGGATCTCACTATGTATGTAGTCCTGATTGATGTGGAACTCATTGTGTAGATCAGGGTGATCTTGAACTCTACCGAATACCGGTATTAAAAGTGTATACCACATGACTGCCTTGGAGGAAAATCCAAGACTTTCATGGATACCTGACACTGTGAGAGAACGGAGCACCAAATAGTCTGCATATTCCTATGAAGAAGTTTGATCTATAGGTTAAACATGGTGAAGAGTAACTAGTAAGACAGGACAGCTGTAACAATGCACGATAATCCAAGCTATGCGAATGTGCTCTCCACCCACCCCACCCCCTTACTGTGTACTGCAGACATCCTTCTTCTGCCCAATAGGACACCCACACGATGAAATGACACAGACTTATGCTCCATGTAAGGGCCACTTGAATACAAGTGCTGAGATGTCCTCATAGTGGATGCAATGAGCCAGCTGACTGTGTGGCTAGCCAACAGGTAGTAGATACAGCAAGGATAACTGGTCCGAGGATGATTTGTGACCAGCAGGCAGGAGCAAGATTTTGTCATACTACTCAGAAAGGCATGCAACTTAAAACCTGAGAGACTTTTCTTTCTAGAATTTTCCATCTGAAATTTGATCATGGGTAACCATGATGGAACCATGATAGCAAAAGTGACACACAGAGGAGCGTGGTCTAGTTCTGTTTCCCATCAGAAGCACACATTTCTAGGAGCAAGTGCCTCTGTCGTGCCGGTCCGGATGCTGCTTGTACATCCAGCAACGGGAAATTGGCTACCTAAGGACAATGCTTTGCAGCTTGGACCTCCTTGCCACAGCCAGAAAGGGTCCTGAGCTTCATGCCACTCAGCCATCTGAATCTCTTGGCCTTTGCAGAAACAGGGCAGTGCAAAGTGTGTCTCCAGCTAGCTTTGGGAAGTTTCATGACTATCACTGGGGGTGGGGAGAGGTGGAAAATGAGCCGAGAGAATCTGGCTATTAAACACATTACCTGTATTTATGGTCCTCGTGCCCCAAGGCCTGGGATAAATCGGAGAAGGAAAAACATTCTGCTCCGGCTCTCAGTGACCCCTGAAGGAAACCCCCCATGGAGTCATTTAGGACAGTAATTTGAGCATAGACTCCAGCATGCGTTCCCAGCCTTCCCTCCATAAACTCAGGAGCCTCATGATAATCGGCACCAAAGTGCTTGAAAATGTGGCCCAGAACCCTTCCAGATGAGGGTCGGGCTCAAAGAAATAAAAAGTTAAGGGCGCGTTGCTATGGCATTAACGTTGAGGGAGTGTGCAAGGACTTCAAACTGTGCGCTGAAAGTATGTTCTTTCTGTGTGCCCGGCCCATGAAACGCTAAGCCAGCAAAACCATTAAAACGTCAGACGGGGAGCCAGGTGGAAGAAATGCATGTTTAATAGTAAACATGTAGCCCACGGTAATTGTGTCCGTTGAGAAGTTAAAGATGGGGGAGACAGAGGAGTTGAGAAGAAAGCAAGCTGGGGAAGTGGGGCCGTTGGGCTCCTTCTGCCCTGCGCTGAGCAGGCCGCCCTCCTTACTCAGCAAAGCTCACAAAACCATCCCCGTTCCTTCCCTCTCATTAGCTCTGCCGCAAATTAACCGGCAAGCCTCAAGTCCCAACTCACTTCCAGAATATTAGGTTGAGTTCTACAAAGTGGTCGACATTACATCTTCTTTGGTCTATGAAGAGTGTCGACTCTATGGCTCAACCTAATTAAATCTCAAACAAGCTCGTCTGCCCATCTCCAGCGTCACCATCTTGGTGTAAGTGGCTTTGTTCTCTCACAAAATGAGTTCAGGATACTAGTGCACACACAGGCAAGTGTCGCTGAGAGGGAGAGATGGTCTGGAGATGTGGCTTTCCGATTTCCAGTTCCTGCCTCTGAACTGGAAAGAACAGATGTCTTGGTTGGGCGGTGGTGGCTCACACCTTTAATCCCAGCACTCCTTGGGAGGCAGAGGCAGGCAGATTTCTGTGAGTTGGAGGCCAGTCTGGTCTACAGAGAGAGTTCCAGACAGTCAGGGCTACACAGAGAAACCCTGTCTCAAAAAAAATCAAAAACCAAAACCAAAAAAGAAAAAAAAGAAAAAGTAAAAGAAAAAAGGCACAGCATTCTTGCTGGCTGCTGCCAGCCTCCCTGGGGGACTTTGCAAGGCCAGCTCTTATTTTGTCTCACACAGATCTCAGGTGATGCATGAGGAGCAAGTTCTTCAGACTGAGGGCAAGAGATTGTGGGTGGAGAAGCAGTGCCATCTAAGAAGAAGCTGGGGTGGAAATTTAAGGGAGGCATTGCCGAGGGCACACACGGTGGCTGGAGAGGTGGCCCAGTGGTTAAGAGCACTTGCTGCTCTTCACAGAGGACCTGGGTTCAACTCCACCTCCAGGGATCTAATGTCCTCTACTGGTCTCTGTAGGCACTCCTACATACACACACACACACACACACACACACACACACACACACACACACACTAAATTGAAGAAAAAAAAAAAAAAAGAAAGACAAAGAAAAACCTTCACATACAGTCCTGAAAACACATGGTCAAAGAAGAACTGAGAAGACTTTAAGATTTTTCCTCTGGTCCCCTAACTTAGAAAATTAGTGAAAGACATCCTTTGTTAATTAACTTGCAAAGGTTGGCTGTCATGGTTGTTTTTTATCAAGCATTTGATTTTCAACAACAAAGTCACCCTATGTACAGGAAAGCACAGCCCACCAAAGGAAAAAAATAAAGTGCCACAAACTGTTCTTTTTCTTAAAAAAATTATTGATTGATTGATTGATTGTGTTTAGTGTTCTGGCTGCATGTTTGCCTGTAGGCCAGAAGAGGGCACCAGATCTCATTACAGATGGTTGTGAGCCACCATGTGGTTGCTGGGAATTAAACTCGGGACCCCTGGAAGAACAAGCAGTGCTCTTAACCTCTGAGCCATTTCTCCAGCCCCACAAACCATTCTTGATGAAGCAGAGACTTCATATTTACTAGACAAAGACTTAAAAGAATACCGTCATCACCAGGCCTGTGGGAGTCCTAGAAGGAGGGAGAGAAAGGGAAGAGAGCTTGTTTGAATAAATGGTGGGGTTAGAGAGCTGGCTCCACCCTAAGAGTGCTTGCTGTTCTTGGAGAGGACCTGAGTTTGGTTCCCAGCACCCATGCCAGGAAACTCACAACTGCCTGTAATCCAGCTCCAGGGGATCCATTGGCTCTCTTCTGGTCTCCACAGGTGCCGATACACATATGTACACACACACACACACACACACACACACACACACACACACACACATACACAGACACATAAATATAAAATAAGTCTTTAAAAAGGAGATAACAGGCAGGGCAGTGGTGGCTCATGCCTTTAATCCCAGCACTCGGGAGGCAGAGGCAGATGGATCTCTGAGTTCAAGGCCAGCCTGGTCTACAAAGTGAGTTCCAGGACAGCAAGACTACTCAGAGAAACCCTGTTTGGAACAACAACAACAAAATAAAAGAAAACAAAACAAAAAAAAAGAGAGAGATAACAGCAAAATGCCTTCCAAATTTGAATAATTGGATATACAAACTTTAAAAGTTATTAACCTCCTATGAAGATAAGCCCAAAGAGACTCACTTCAAGATACATAATCACACTGCTGGATGACAAAGAGATTCTTAAAAGCAATAAGAGAGAAAGGATTTGCTCATGTAACGGATTCTCAAACTAGTTGCTCAGTGGAAAACCAGGATGCTGCAAGGCAGTGGGTGATACCTTTAAGGTACGTGATGAACTACCCCAGCACTATCCCTACCATCAGCAAAGACCCACTAACCATAAATGAGGGGAAAGACTTCTCCAGATGAACAGAAGCTGATGCATTAATTGTTGTGTTCACTTTCCTGGGGACACAAAATGTCTGTTGTCCACAGACAGCACCAATAACCACCTGTTTAAAGTTTCTACTCAAGTCCAGCTTGGTGAATCAGAAAGTCTAACTGGGGTTACTTACTAAAGCTTGAATGAAGGTTACCTACAGGAGCATGGGCAACTTACAGGTGACCCTCACATGGGCCTCAAGCAACAGCAAGCAAAACTCTTGTTATTTTGGTATGTAATTATACTTTTTTATTTTATATGACTCAAGAGATGAACAAACAATCATAAATATGGTAGTTATTATATAACACACAAAGATACAGTTTGGGACATTAAGAACCAGAGACAAGGATGGAGCTCTACAACTCTATAGCTTTTTGTATACAGCTTTTGTGACTGGGGCTAATTTGGTATCAATTTAAAACAGATTGTTGCACATCTAGACGTGGAAGCTGATTTCCATGTTAACCATGTGTGTGCAAACAACTTGTAGACTATACACAAAAGGAGATAAAAGAGTGAAAATATGTCATCAAAACATCAAGTAAGCAAAAACTAATAGAACTAGATTCTCCTAAAAATCAAAGGTAGCTGTAAAGGAGATGAAGACAACTAGCTAATAGAGAAAACAAATAAAATGGCAGAAGTATCTTCCTCCTCAATGATCACTTTTAAATGTAAATGTATTAAACCTCCCAAAGAAAAGGCTCACATTGGGAGGGTGGTTTTGAACACATGACCTGTGTACTTTTCATCAGACTCATGATGGATCAAGAGACACAAACTGAAAGCCAAAGGATGGAGGCAGTCCATTAGACCTGAGGCAGTGATATCAGCAAAACATAAAAAAGACAAACCAGTGAAACCCAAAGTTGACTGTTTGAAAAGGTTTACTAAGCTAGCTAGGAGAAAGTAAAAACTCATTACCAAGATTTTCTTAAAAATGAAGGAAGTCACATTACTACTGATTCTATAGAAATAAAAATGACAGACAGTACTAAGAGCAATTGTCTTCTTCTTCTTCTTCTTTTTTGTTTTGCTTTTTTGTTTTTTTTGTTTTTTTTTTGAGACAGGGTTTCTTTGTGTAGCTTTGCGCCTTTCCTGGAACTTACTTGGTAGACCAGGCTGGCCTCGAATTCACAGAGATCCGCCTGGCTCTGCCTCCCAAGTGCTGGGATTAAAGGCCTGCGCCACAGCTGCCTGGCTGGTTACTCTTCTTGTTGCTATGACAACATACCTGAGGAAAGCAGCTTCAGGAAGGAAGGGTTTAATTTGGCTCAGAGTTGCAGATGAGGCGGTCCATCATGGCGGCAAAGGAATAACGACAGGGTCCTCACAGCCATCATCAGGAAACAGAGCAGCAAGTGTTCATGCTTAGATGGATTTCTCCTTTTTATGCAGCCCAGGACCCCGGCCCATGGAATGGCGCCACTCATGATAGGTCTTTTCACCTCAGTTATTCTCATTTAGATAACCTCTCACAGCAATGCCTTGAGGCTTGTCTCTAGGGTGAGCATAGGTCCTGTCCAGTTGAAGTTTCTCCTTCCTCAAATTCTTCCAAAAAACTCAAGAGACGAGATTGTTTCCTTAGTCAGTGAGGCCAAGATTAACCTGATTAAACTGAGACAAAACAAATAAATCACAAGAACAGTTAAATTTGCATCCCTTATGATGCTCAAGAAATACAGCAAATGTGATTCCACAGTACTAAAATAATAATATACTGTGACTAAATGGAGTTCACTCCTGAAATGGAAGGGCAATAAACATGTGAAAACCATTGGAATACAAAATACTAAATAAAAAGCCCCATGGCAGGAATGGGTTACCTCTATTGGGATTATTGGCCAGTGAGGTCCTGTGGTAGTTTGAGTGTAATTGGCCCCCACGAGACCATAAGGAGTGACATTATAAGAAGATATGGCCTTGTTGGAGGAAGTGTGTCACTGTGGAGGTGCGCTTTGAGGTCTCCTGTGCTTAAGCTATACCCAGTGTCTCAGTTAAATTCCTGTTTCTATGAATTAAGATGTATTAACTCTCAGCTCCTTCTCCAGCACCATGTCTGCCTGTTTGCTGCCATGTCCCATCATGACGATAATGGACTAAACCTCTGAAACTGTAAGCAGCCAATTAAATGTTCTCCTTTATAAACGTTGCTGTGGTCGTGGTGTCTCTTCACAGCAAGAGAAACCTTAACTAAAACAGGTCCCACAGACCTCCAGATGTTACATACAGGCTATTACTGCCTTTGCTCTTGGTTACCCTCCAGGACATGAAAGTAAGACCCTATTGCTGAAGGCACCACATATGTGAGTCATAGAACATAGAGAAATCCAGCTAGTAGTGATCTGGAATCCTCCTTCCTAGTGACTAGCTTTCATAATGCTTGAAGGCATTGTGCTTGCTACTGGAGGAGAAAAGTAATCATTAAGCTAATCCAGCTGTGAACCCTGCCAACATCAATAATTTCTTCCCTGGCAACGATCAGTGATCTTTGTGATGCATTAGTGGCATGAATGGCATGAGAGTAACCAACAACTTTATGATTGGCTTTTAGGTTCATTCCACAAGTTGGCACCCATACTTTGAACGGTTATCAGGGACAGCAATCTGGGATAGAAAGGTCGTAGGTCCCAGGAGATGACCAATTAGTACTCTGCTAATGGGGCATAGTATTAAACTCCTAATGACTTCTCCTTATATTCATATATTAGTGCATCTCTCAAACCTTATCAGAGAAGCTTCTTTTTGATTAACAGAGACCCACAAGTACTCCCTGTGAAGAGAATTAGGAGACTGTAGGGTGCTCAGCCCTAAATGGGACATCTTTAACAGACCCCTTCTCCACAGGCTCAGAAGCACCGCAGAAGGGCAGATTGTAAGAGCCAGAGGTGGAGCTATTGTGTCTGAAAAACACTGCTTCCTTTTGGTCATTGGCTGTAGGCATCACCGGGCAGGTGCACACATAAACTTACAGTGGTTGTGACAGCTTGCACAAGACATGTGTAAGCTAAGGCCAGAAAAAAATCCCAGCATGGGGTCTGGTGGGTAGTCATGAAGTCCCACCCCCAGCCGAGGAGCTATTGATAGCTGCCAGAGAAATGGAGGGCATTCTTTAGGGGTGTGGCCTCGGGTAGATCTAACACACTCCAGGGGATGGCCACATACCCAAGAGTCCAGGCAGCACTGATGGGCTAAAAAGAAACAAACAAAAACCATTAAGGATGTAAAGTTGGGTAGGTATGGGTTGGGGGGTGGATCTGGGAGGACAGGGACAGATGACTATGCTCGAAATACAATGTATGAAATTCTTGAAGAATTTCAAACAAAATGTATAAGGAAATTCTCCAAGAATTTCAATACAGAAAATGTAAGAAAAGGAAAATAAGAAAGACGTTTAAAAAAAAAAAAAAGAATGCAGGAGTAAAAAGCACGCTATCACCTCAGCTGATGTAATGATGTATTTTGCAACACCAGCAGCCTCTCCTGACAGACACTGAGCAGGCTAGGAATAGAAAGAAACAGTTGATACTGTAAGGTCATGGTTGACTTCAGATTTCAGATTAAACAGCAAAAGATGACAATTTTTCCCTGTAAAAGATAAAAAGGACAAAGACTTTTATGTCTCCAATTTCTATTTAAGGTGATACTGTGGCTACTGGAAAAAGACATTGGTCCATAAGAAGAACTAGAAAGAATCCTGATCAGACAGGAGGAAGTCAAATGACCTCTGTTTGCAGATCCACTATCACACTTACAGAAAAAAGAAAAGAACCACAGAAGAAAGCAGCAAAGCTGGGCAGGAAGTGAACACACGGAAATCTTTTGTGTTTGCATGTCTTAGCGGTGAACAGTCTAAAAGGTATGAAAAGAATTCGTAATAACATAAAGTTGTGTAATAGAGGGGAGAACAGGACCACCCACAGTAGAGGAACAACTCCCAGTGGTGAGACAAGGTTCTAGGAGCTGAGGGAGGAACAGGAGAGGATCTAGACAGCATCCAGCACCCAGGCCAGTCAGCATTCATGTCATGTGTTTCCAGTCCGCCCTGCTGTCTCGCTCTGCACAATCTACCTTTACTTAACATCCGATTTAGCAGGCTGGTTTGGTCCTATTCTGTTTATCCCTTATATAGCCACCCTGCCCTCTTTAGCCTCCCTGTTCCTTCCCTTTCCCATAGCCTGGCCTGGTGAGCAGGATCTCTGCCCCTCAGCCTCCTGAAAGCCAGGACTGTGTCATGCAATCTGATTGCATCTGTTAGCCTCCTGTTAGCCCAGACGTCCTCTTCCACCATTCTTGTTTATCCGTAAGTACCTGCTTCTATTTCTGTTCTGCTCCTCCACTTTCGACCACCTCACTGCTCTTTTTATCTTCCCTTTTCTTTTCATTTACTTTACCCTTCTACCCACAAAATGTATGTATTAATACACAAAGGACCGTCAATGTCCCTGTACTCCCTATAATGATTAATACGCTAGAAGTGATTGCCCTTGCTCTGTTTTCACCAGTTTATTCTTGGCTAATAACACTTGTTGCAGACAGTGTTCTACTCTCAGAGGAGGACAGGGATATAGCCTGTTGCCCTGAAGGCCAGTTTAAGAGAGGGAAACCATACCTCAAGCCTACTATAACAACCTCCTCTTAAACATTGCAAATACTTCTGTCAAAAGCAGGGTGACAAAAACAAATAAACACCCCCAAATCAGCAAGCCTAACAAAAGGTCTGACTTCAGAAACACAAGTGCTGATGCAAAAACACAAGCCACATAAAAAACCAAGACAACGTGTTTCCACAAAAAACTACTAGTGCCCCAGCAATGGTCACCAAGGAGAATGACTGTGGTGATACTTCAAATGAAGAATTCAAAGGAATAAGCATAAATATATTACATCAAAGAGCAAATGAAAAAACTCGAGTTAACTCCAAGAGAATACAAACAGCTAAATGAAATAAGAAAGGTAATACAGGACATGAACATGGAATTCTGTAAAGAGATGGAAATATAGACTGAAAAAAAGCAAACGGAAATGATACCGGAAATGAAAAGAGTCAGTAAATCACTCAAAGCCTCTGTAGAAGGCCTTATCAAGAGAAAGGACCATGGGGAGGACAGAGTGTCAAGGGTCGAAGAAAGGTAGAGAAACTGAGACATCCAGTAAGGGACAGGGATAAAACAAACAAACAAACAAACAAACAAGCAAACAAACAAACAAACAAACACCTGAATGTAACATGCAAGACCTTAGGGACATCATGAAAAGATTAAGACCATGAATGATAGGAATAAAGAAAGAGAAGTACATGCCAAAGACCTAGAAAATATTTTCAATATAATCGTAGCAGAAATTTCCTCCAATCCAGGGAAAGAGAAGCCCTTCCAAGAAAAGAGACATGTAGTACACCAAGCAGAAGAAACTCCTCATGTTATAGTTGTAATACTAAGTATGAAGAACAAAAAAAAAAAAAAAAAAAAAGTATTGAGAGTTTCAAGAACGGAATGACAAATTGCATATAAAAACAGGGCCCTAAGAATGATAGCTGATTTCTCAATAGAAACTTTAAAGAACACAAGGGCGGGGAACAGTGTGTTTCAAGTTCTGAAGACCATAGCCAGCAGCCCTAACTACTGTACACACCAAGGCCATCTGTCATAATTGTTGGAGAAAGAAAAACATTCTATGATGAAAGCAGGCTAAAAGAATTTATGACCACCAAGCCAGCTCTGCAGAATATAGTAAAAGAAATTCTTCAGACTGAAAAGAATGATTAACACATCCAAGAGGCTACTGAGGAAAAAACATGTAGAACATTAGTTAAAACTGAGAATCAGGAAAACACCAAACATTGTATAATTCACAAAATGACAGGAATTAATACAAACTTTCAAGAATAACTATGAATATTCATTGGTTACCCAATGGTATAGATATGGATTAGTAGACTGAGTCTAGAAATAGGATCCATTTACTTGCTGCCTCCCAAAAATATACCTTAAAATCCAAGGCAGACACTATCCTAGAGTGAAAGGATAGAAAAAAGGTCTCCTGAGGAAATGGAACTAGTAAATACTTGTCAGTATTATAGTCTGATAAAATATGTCAGACAAAAACTAGTCAGGAGAGATGAAGAAGGCCATTTCATACGTGATGGATTCAACAAGAGGAAATTATAACTCTAAACATCTATGTACTGAATACTGCCATGCCCGGTTTCATAAAACAAACACTACAAGACGTAAAGCCACAAATTGACCTCAACAAAGCAACACTGGAGACTTCAGTCCTCCATAATCATTAGTGGAAAGGTCATCCAGACAAAAATTAAACAGAGAACATTGTAATTAAATGACATCAGAGTTCCAATGGACTTCATAGACACTAGAGAACATTCTATCCCAACCACAACATAATACACATCCTTGTGAGGAGTCTATGGAGTGTCCTCTGAAATATATAAGACATAAACCAAGTCTCAGAGAACACACGAAAATTGAATTAACTTCATATATTCTACCTGATCAGAACTAAGAAAAGTTTGGAATCAAGAGCATGGGGGAAACTACAGAAAATCCACAAAGTCAAGAAGATTAAGCAAGACACTTGCTGAATAATGAACGGTTCCTTGGATAAATCAAGAAGGAAATAAAAATACTCGTAGAATTGAAGGAAAATAAAGACACAATCCACCAAAGCAGTGAGCTAAATTGAAAGGAATCCCAAGAGACATGCTCATAGCTGTGCCTAGGTATTTAAGAAACAAAACAACACAAGATGGAGAAGTCGCTAATAATTGACTTAATAATTCATTTTAACCCTTAGAAAACTAAGAAGAAGTTAACCCCCAAAAGCAGTAGATATAAAAATAATTAAGATTAGTGTAGAAATTAATGAAATGGAAATGTATAAAATAATACAAAAAAATAAATAAAACAAAGAATTGGTTCATTGAAAAGAAAAACAAAATTATCACTCAACCAAACTAACCAAAGAAATGGAAAACCAATATTAACAAAATTACATACAAAAAGGAAGGCATTACAACAGATAGCAATGAAATTCAGAAGACCATAGAGATATGTGTTAAAAACTTATATTGCACTAGCTTGGAAAAAAAAAAAAAAACTGGATGAATTTCTAGATGCACATGACCTACCAAAGTTAAACTAAGATGAGATAAATAATTTAAACTTACCTATATCAAGCAATGAAATTGAAATAGTAATAAAATAATTTCCCAGATGGATTCATCAAAGAATTCTATTAGACCTTTAAATAAAGATGAACATCAATCTTTCTCTAATTATTTCATAAATAGAAGTACTACTTTCAAATTCTTTTTCCAAAGCCAGTAGTATTACCTTGGTACCAAAACCGGATAAAAACACAACAACAACATAAAACACACAACAAAATAAAACTATAGACCAATCTCAAATGGAATTCATGAGCACATCAAAAAGATCATTGACCATAATCAAGCTGGCTTCTTTCCAGAGATGCAGGGATGGTTCAACATATACAAATCCATACACATAATAACCACATAGGTGAATTCAAGGACAGAAATCACATGGTCATCTCAATAGATTCAGAAAAGGCCAATCCAACATCCTTTTTTTGATAAAAGCCATGGAGAGGCTAGGAATGGAGGGAATATGTCTCAACACAATAAAGGCCATATACAGCAGACCTACAGGTAACCACAAGCTAAGTGGGGGTAAAAACTCAAATCATGTCCAGTGAGATGAGGATCAAGCAAATGTGTCCACTCTCTCCACCCTTATTCGATATAGTACTAAAAGTCCTAGTTACAGCAATAACACAAAAGGGAAATAAAAGGGATTCAAACAGGAACAGAAGAAATTAAAATACTATTTTTTGTTACTGTTTTGGAGAGGCCCTAAAGAATCCATAAGAAATCCATAAGAACTGAGTGACATTTTTAGTGAATTGGAAGGGTACAGTGTGCTAAGCACACTGAGAAAAAAGTAGGGAGAGCCATTTCATTCATAATAACCTCAACACAAAACAATGAATGAATAACCAAACTCTTGGACTAAACTTACCCAAGGAAGTGAAAGCATATACAATGAAAACTTTGAAACAATGAAGAAGGAAATTGAGGAAGACACTAGAGGATTAAAAGACCTCTCATGTTCAATATTGTGAAAATGGCTGTCTTACCAAAAGCTATGTACAGATTCAATTCAATCCCTAACAACACTGCCACTCTTCACAGAAACAGAAAAAAAAAAATCTTAAAACTAGTATGGAAGCACAAAGACCATCGACAGCCAAAAAATCCTGAACAAAAAGAATAATGCAGGAGGTAGTTCCATACTTAGATTCAAATCACTCTAAGAGCAGCATGTGAAAAGAGCATGGCACTGTACAGAGTAGACAGAACAGATGGATGGACTAGAACAGAGAACCTGGATGTATACCATCATAGCCACAGCCACATGGTTTGTTTTTATAAAGAATCTGAAGAAAACTACACACTGGAGAAAAGATAGCCTCTTTACCAAATGGTGTCAAGTAGGATGTGTCCCGTGCTGCATTAGTGGCAAGTCTGTTAAGGAGGTACCCAACTACCTTCTGATGGGACTTGAAGCCTGCTCCACAGGAGGAATTCATGTAAAAAATCTGTTGCTAGAGAGGCCATAGGCCCTTGTGGGGAAGCTACTACTGGTGATGGTTTGAAAGAAAATGGGTCCCAAAGAGAGTGGCACTAATGGGAGGTGTGGCCTTGTTGGAGTAGGTATGGCCCTGTTGGAGGAACTGTGTCACTATGGAGGCAGGCTTTGAAGTCTCATATATGCTCAAATCATGCCTAGTGTCTCAGACAACTTCCTGTTGCCTGCAGAAGATGTAGAACTCTCAGTTACCTCTCCAGCACCATGTCTGCATGCTGCCATGTCTCACCATGATGATAATGGACTAAACCTCTGAACTGTAAGCCACCCAATTAGATGTTTTCCTTTATAAGAGTTGTATGGTCATGGTGTCTCTTCACAGTAAAAGAAACCTTAACTAAGACACTACTGCTGTCATTTTGTTAAATGGAAATGATGTTCTAATTGAACTGCCTTCTAAATAATCATGAGAAGCCTCTGTTTACTGTGATTAGCTGTAACTGTAGAGACTCATAACTGGCCAAAGTGATGATAATAAATGACTCTTGATTGATCAGCTATGAGACATCTGTATCATCTTTTCTATGGCTCAGAGACTATCAAGGAAGAAGGTGTGAAAAGAATGTTAGACCTGGAGGAAGGGAAGAGTAACATAGAACATGGACTCCTAGGCCTTGACAGGGTGGTTGTACTGCTTTAAAAAAGATCTCTATATATTTATGTGTATGAATGTTTGCCTACATGTATGTACGTGTACTATGTGTATACCTGGTACCCTTGGAGGCTTGAGAAGGGTGTCAGAGTCTAGGTCTAGAATTATAGATCACTCTGCACTGCCATGCTGAGTCCTGTTTACAAGAACAGCAAGCGCTCTTAACTCCACTGGGCCATCTCTCCAGTCTTGGTTGTTGCACTCTTGAACTCACGATGGCAGCTGTGATTACATGCACAAGGTCTGTATATAATTGGACCTGTCAACATCCTGTCATGGAGTGAGAGGAAGCTTATTGGGTTCTACCCCTCCCTGAGGATTTGTATGTAGTTAGTGGTTGGTTGGCTAAGGTGAACTATGTTTTTTGATGATGTAGCTACTGGTAAGGTATCCATGTTCATGCAAACAAACTCTCACCCATGATCCTGTAAATAACCCTAATGAAACTCATTGAGTTACTTAAAAACACAAAAGCAAAATGTGACAAGAGTTGGCAGTCTATAGTTGAAAAGAGTAAGAGGATTAGAAGGGGTGTGTGGGAAGGCCACATATGGTGGTGCATGCCCTTAATCCCAGAACTCAAAAGGCAGAGACAAGCAGATCTCTGTGAGTTCCAGGACAGCCTGTAGAGAGAGAGACCCTGTCTCAAAAAAACAAAAACAAAACAAAACAAAAAATTTTTAAAAATTTTAAAAAGGGAAGGAGGAGGGGGTGTGAGGTAAACAAGAAAAGGTAGTAGGGAGAATATGATAGAAATACAATAATAGGTATATGTTGAAAATATGATAGCAAAATCCATTTTTTTTTCTGAGACAGGGTTTCTCTGTGTAGCCTTGACTGTCTTGGAACTCACTGTGTAGACCATACTGGCCTCCAACTCACAGATATTCTCCTGCCTCTGCCTCCTGAGTGCTGGGATTAAAAGCATGCACCACCACCATTTGGTGGAAAATCTATTTTTATGTATAACCAATATATATTAATAAAGAACATTAAAGAATCTTTTAATAATTAGAAGCTACTTTAACCAAGAATGTGAAAGACTATATAAGGAAAACTACAAAAACTTGTTGAAAGAAGATTTGAGTAGAAACACATCCCATTTGCATAGATTATGAAGCATTAAGATGTCAGTATCACTCAAGCTATCTATATTAATGAATGCTTATGAAAATTTTAATTGTAATATTTTTGCAGCCCAGTTCATTACAGGCAATGTATGGGATAGCCTATGTTCCCATCAATGGATGAGTAGAAAACACAGCAGATACATACAGCAGAGCATTTTCTTCTTTATTATTCCATGAAGAAGAAAAATGCACGTAATAGCAGAAAACAGATGAAGCGGAGACCATCATGCTCAGTGAAATAAGCCAGGTCCAGAAAGACAAATGACACATTTTCTCTCACATACTGAGCCTAGATTTCAACCCATGTAACTAGACGGGAACTACCAGGGACTAGGAAGAGGGAGTGATGTAGGGGCTGATCGAAATACATTACATACAGGTGTGATACTGTTATAATTAAAGCCATTATTTTGTACAATTAGTACTCACTAATAAAAACCCAACCACTCACAATTAAAACAGATTAAGCAATTTTAGGGTATTTCTTTCATTATCAATATCTGAATATTCACTTTCAAACAAAAAGGGGAAATTTAAAAGTCTCTTTTCCCCACCCATAAATTTCAATAAAGTGATAACTGAATAAAAAAGTGCTGGAAGGCAGATTGCCCCACCCCCACACAGTCCCAGCATCTAGAATAATGGTTCTCAAATTTCCTAATGCTGCGACCCTTTAATACAGTTCCTCATGCTCTGGTGACCCCAGCCATAAAGTTTCTATCATTGCTAGTTTATAACTGCAATTTTGCCACTGTAACATATGTAACATATCATAATGTAAGTATCTCTGTTATCTGATGGTCTTAGGTGAGCCCTGTGAAAGGGTCATGCCAGCCCAAGGGGTTATGGCCCACGGGTTGAGGACCACTCGTCTAGACCATCATTAATATTTATGAATGAATGCTGTGGAGACCACTGGCGTCTAACTTGAGGAGAAGCACACAGAGGGCAGACCATTTACAGAGGGGGGGCCCACCCGGGGGGGGCCCACCCTGCCCACTCATCCAGGAGACTGTCTAGCAGCTGAGCCCCACTTCAGGGAGGTGCTCTTCTTTTATAATGGTAAAACATTCATAACATACATTTTTACCGTTTCAGCCATTTTAAAGTGTAAATTAAGTAGCATTAATTGAATTCACGTTGCAATCTACCGTCACCTCTGACCATGTCTAGAACTTCCTTATCCCAAATGGGTATTGTGTACCCACTAAACGCTAGCTTCCGGTTATCCCTGTTTGTTCCAGCAATCTTGTCCAACCCCCTCACCCCCCCCCCCCACCAGTCTCCAAACCTTTGACTTTCACAGCAGTTTCAGAAAAACTGCATCACCCGGGTCTCCAAAAGCCTGTGACTTTTCCAGCAGTCTCAGAGAAATGGTACCACCCTCTGTAGCCTTTAATGCCTGGCTTTGCTTTTTCACTTAACGTCGTAAAGAGCCATCCTGTCCTCACCAGTCATCATCTCCTTCCCTCCCTCGATGGGGAGAGCACTTGTGCTGATGTGCAGGAGATTTTTGGCCACCGTGTCAATGACCCAGTGAAGCTATAGTAATAATTCCTGGTCCAGTGCAGGCCTGAGGAACCAGCATCAGATGGAGGGAACAGCTCTCAGGGGAGAACACCCTCCTCCTTCCTGTCTGTCTTTTAGTGTGGCCCATTTCTCCATGGTTTCTGTGAAGGGAGACAGCAGAAGGTGGGGACCTCCTTCTCAGAGATGCTGAGTGACCTCCATGAACCCCTTACTTATTTTCATTCCATCTCACCATCTCAAATAGAAGGAAACCTGGGCAGGTAGGTGAGCTTTGTCATCACGGTAACCAAAGGAACCCCTGAACTAGGGTGAGAAGAGGAAGAGAAACATAGGGTATGGTGCCTTACAGGAGGCCGGAGTCTCTAAAGATGCCTTCCCTCACCCTCTGCTCCTAGAGATAGGCTCTTCACTCTCCTCACCTCCTCATCTGCAGCTTGCGTCTCCTTCTTCCCCTCCTGTTTAGGATCCAGGTGAGTAAGTGTGACTGTGGTAACCGTTGGCACTGCCACTTGGCATCATCCTAGACCTGGGTAGCAGCTGCCCAGTCAGCCTGGGATCCTCCCCACCAGGAGCGCGGGCTGGAGGGTGTACAGCACCAGCTTCCAGCTTCCCCAAGTCGTGTTTACACTGCCGCGCTGTGCAAATTGGAGAGTTTCTCTCTGAGAACATCTGGGAGGACCAGCTGGACACGTGTTTCCCTTCGCATTAATTTAGGCTCCTAATTAATCGTGCAAAACCCAAACCAAATAATCAGGAACCCAGACTGAAAATAATCATTAGCCCCACCCCCACAACACACACATTTCAATGAGAACTTGGCCCAGGTGATGGGGCCTCACTTGGCTCAGCGCTGTGGTGTGGTATCTTGGTTCTATACTGGGAGTTGACTAAAGAGAAAGGCTGGGAAACCGCATTTGGCCATCTGTCCTGTGCAGGGCTTCACCAAAGCCAATGGATGGGGATCTGTGTCCAATAATTCCTAAGGATGCCTTCCCTTAGACAAGTGTGTTGTGTTCCCTGGTGTCAGGTGGTCTGAGTTCAAACCTTTCCTGCGGTGGCAGCTGCTGTTTGGCTGTCTAGCCTGTAGTTTTCTCCTCTGCGGAATGGGAACATAATGTCATGTGCCTCACAGGCTATTGTGAATGTTAAGATCATTTATTTCAGGTGCCGAGTTTTGACCGTGGCACACTGTAATCTCAGTAAGTGGTTGTCATGCCTGTCTTATTTCATATCAATAATCTCTATTATTTTTATTAGTCACATTAAAAAATAGAAGTGTTAGGAGCTAAGGGGACCATATCCATAAACCCAAGACATATTTACATCAACAGTTCATGGACATAAAAATATTTTCCTTATCTTCCTTTGTCGTCTGTCTTGAACCATAAGAATCCAGCTGCATGTGTAGTTGTGGTTGTCTGACATGAGATGTGTCATTTTTCTTTGGTTGCATTTTGGACCAATGCTCCATGAAAGCTTTATAGTACCAGAGGAGATGATCGACACATCTATCTGCACAGAGGACAGCATTCTGGCCAGAGAGAAGGAACCATGTCTGGTGACTAGGGTCTTAGTTTTACAACCTCCTCCTGTGCTGAGAGCAGGTCTTCCTGAAAGATTTATTGAGTGCTTCAAGAGATTCTTGCACATTGGACAGCTGCAAAGAGGTTGATGCTCTCCAAGTCCACCCAAGGCCTGAGAATGTGCTGTGCTGCACTCGGGGTTACAGGAAGGAGGTTCAGGTTATTTATTTTGTTCTAGTGCTTAAAACTGGGGTATATACTAGGCGTACTAGTCAGAGTTCTCTAGAGGAACAGAATTTATAGAATGAGAGAGAGAGAGAGAGAGAGAGAGAGAGAGAGAGAGAGAGAGAGAGAGAGAATGTGTGTGTGTGTGTGTGTGTGTGTGTGTGTGTGTGTGTGTGTGTGTGTGAAGGGGGTTTATTAGAGTGGCTTACAGCCTGTGGTCCAGCTAGTCCACCAAAGGCTGTCTACCAACAGAAGTTTCAAGAATCCAGTCCATGAGGCTGGATGTCTTAGCTGGCTTTCAGTAAACACTGGAATCCTGAAGAAATAGGCTCTAACGCCAATGAAGGAATGGACTTGTGAGCCAGAGCAAGAGCAAGCAGTCAAAGAGAGAGCAAGCTTCCTTCTTCCATATCTTTATATAGGATGTCAGCAGAAAGTATGGCCAAGACTAGAGGTGGATCTTCCCCCCCTCAAAGATCTGGATTAGAAGTGGGTCTTCCCACTTCAAATGTTTTACTTAAGAAAAAAATCTCTTACAGGTGTGTCCAGTTATGTGGGTTTTAGTTAATTCCAGGTGTAGTCAAGTTGACAACCAAGAATAGCCATTACACTAGGCAAGTCTCAACCTCAGATTCAGGCCTTTTCAAAATTCCCAACCTGTCTTTGAACTCACTGTAGCCCAGGTAAGGCCAAGAACTTGAGATCTTTCTGCCTTGACCTCCCAAATGGCTGGGTTTCAGGGCTGTGCTGCCCACATAGCTCTGAGGATGTGTTGATATTGATCCCTCTTCCTCTTCTTTTCTTTTTTCTTTATATATATATATATATATAGTTTTTTGTTTTGGAACCAAGAGGATTGATTTATTCATTCCACTCATTACAGACCAGGAAGATTTTTTGCAATATTCATATACTTTAACATTTTGAACAACCTATGATGAAAACTGAGTTTCCCAATACTTTTTCTGGGATTTTCCAACATATAGGCAGGAACAGATCAATAGATACAGATTTATCACAAAGAGAATCATTCTGAAGCCATTGAAAGAACAAAATGTCATCCATGTGATGACATTTCAGTAATAATATTAATATCATCTACAAATGCTTCTCCCCACACATCCCCCTTTTCTTTATCTCCACAAAGACCCTTGGAATGCAGCTGAAACAATCATAGAGCAAAGCACAGGCAATTACCTCCTTAAAGGCAAAGCTGACTACTGAGTGGGCTGCCTGTGCAAGCTGCCTTGAGGGAAGGGAGCTGCAAACTGCTGCCTGGGCCTGGAGTTGCGACTCTGTTTGTCTCTTCCATCCAGCTCTCTCTCCTGCTCCAGACTCCTCCCAGTTCCCAGATCTACAGACTCCTATCCCTTAACCATGCTCTAGGCTGCACCCCAGGGCCCCTCCCAGTCAGGCTTCAGAACCTTTGACTTCTCTGGAAGGAAGTTTCCCTCCAATGAGACTTCACTAAATTTCTCTCCTGTATCTTCTGCATCCTTTCCATACCTTACACTTGTTCCAGAGGAACAGAGCCATGGGAGGCTTTCTTTAATTTGGTGTCTTGGACAGTTTCTGGCTCTCTCTGGCTAGTGGTCTGATGAGTTTGTGGGTGAGGAAAGAACATCTAGATTGATGCATGCGCTTCCAACCTTGATTCTGAAGCAGGTGTTAGGATCCACAGATCACCCCACAAAAGACCACCATTCACGTATGCAAAAGCAAGAGCGTTTATTTCTCAAGAGAAGAATTTCTTCATGCATTAGTCAGCCACACAACAAAATGGTAACGACCCCCTGGGAAGCTCGCAGGTTCCTTTTATAGACAACCAGGAAGGGATTAGGTCATCCTAAACATGATTGGCCAAGACAGCAGCAGCCACATTAATATATTTCTGATTGGCTGAGGCTGTAAGTGCCGATTCATGCCTGGTATACAATATCTTCCCCACCTGCCTCATCAGAAATAGAAACGGAAACAGAAACTGAGACCCAAACAGAAACTGAAACTCAGGCCTAGTAGAGGCTCGGGCTGAGAGAAACCCAACACAGTGCTCCTGTGGCTTCTCACAGGCAGATAGACAGCGCTTTTGTTGGGCCACCTAAGCCAATCTTCACCCCTAAGAGCAAGGTCTTCCTAGAGTCTGAGCCCAGCTCTCTGGCATGGCCCTCCTCTTCCCCTGCCAGCATGGCCTTCCTTTGTCCTTTGGGTTTATGTGACTTGTCTTCCTGATGGATTCTGTCCATCCTGGCCAAAGACTTAGAGCAACTTCAAGGAACACTCACTTGTCTTGCCTCATACTCTCCCTTCTATACATCATGGGAGAAAAGCAGGGCCTTGCCAAGTTCCTGCCCCATGCCATCCTACCTGCTCCTTCCCCAAGTATGAGACCTCCTGCCTCGTCTCCTGTCAACAAAGAAGGCAGTTAATATGTAAGCTTCCAAGATGGTACGTCAGAACTGAAGGCCGCTCGTGCCAGGGAGTGGGACAGGATTCCATGCAAAAGCCTCAAAGGGCCAGACAGGATGGTGCCTTTCTGTGATCCCAACCCCCAGAAGACTGGGGCTGGGGAATCCTGAGTCTGGGTTATACAGTGACCCCTTGTCTCAAAACAAAATAAAATGGAAAAAATCAAAACTAACAGAGGATTTTCTGTGGTAAGCCAAACAGAGAAACTCGGCAACTTTAAAGGTCTTGTTCTTGCAGCTGTCAGTACCAGCAACAGCGTCTCAAAGTGTCATAAGCAAGACAGGTTCTTCTTCTAGGTGCTTGGAAATTCTGCATGGAGGGTTCAGGCTGAGTTGCTTCCTGAGGCTGGGTGATCTCACTAAAGACCCACTTTCTTCCTTAAGGCTGAAAAGTGGCTTTCATTGGCCTTAGAGACTTCAGATTTCATTATCTGAATCCAGGAGGGAAGAGAGAAATGCCTCGCTTCTGGCATTTCTCTAGAAATTTTTCTACCGCAAAACTGACTTGGGCGGCTTATGCCCAACTTCAGCCAATCACCATGGCTATGCGGAGGGGATGTGCTGGTGGAACAGGAGAAGGTGATTCCTCCAGAACACGAGGCGCTTTTGAGTAGAAACCAAGAAAGGGAAGGCAGGGGCACATGCTATGGAGGCCACCGACCAACGCACGTCAGCGGCCTGATGGGAACCCTCAAATGCTGATCCCAGCAGTTCCCCCTGGTGAATGGGCGAAAATTACCGACGGCTGGGTGCACACACAGTGTGGGGCCTGAGAGCCCGCCTCTGCTGAGAGCAGGAGAAAAGCGTTTGGTTGGGATTTCACAGTCTCTCTGCCAGCAGGTACACAGTTGGGCTGAGAACACATGCTTGCAGGTGTCTCTGGAATGGATACCAGAGCCACGAGCTGGCACCTTGCTTGGCCACTCCTGTGGCCAGGTCCCCATTGTCCCCACATAGGTGTGGCAACATGAATGTCTCTCTCATTACATTTCCTTGTGATCTGGACATTAATCCAAGCTCAAGGAATGGAATGCTAGCCCACACAATGCACTAGACGTGACCTCCAGCCTTCTTGTTGTCGCAGGTTAGTGGCACGGTCCCCTGTAAGGGCTTGTTTACTTATGCGATACCCAGGTTTTACTTGGTTCAGTGTACTGTGTTACAACAACCTAGCAATTTGCATGTTCTTCCTGATTATCTGGTAATTAAACCCAGTAAGTACAAACATACTGTAATTATCGTGTAACCGACCATCTGGACGGAGGGATGGAAATAACCGTGTATTTACGCTATAGCTGTATGATAATTATGACGTAATGGAATGATCAACCATGAACAAGAAAGAGGATTTGCTGAGAGTCACGAACATGCTTTAACATGTTTCTAGAATTAATTCTAGCATTAATTTTCTAGAAACAGCCAGCCCTGAAAGGCAACTGGCTGACGAATCCGATCCAAATGCAGGCACTGAGGGCGTCACCAAAGATGAACAAGTAAGGAAGTGAGAGCAGAGCAGGAAGCCAACATGCCCACTCATTTATTTGGATCTTGTTTACACTTCATTGAACATCACTAAGCATTTGTTTATTTGAACTGTTCCCCCATTTGCATCAGACAAATCAGTGCCCATCAGTAAATGAGAATGTGTTTGAAATTGGTTGATATGTTTTGTTTTATAGGTCTTAGATTCTTGGAGGATGAAATAGGGTGTTCGGCCACAAACATAGCTTGCAGATAATAGCATTTGTACTGTTGTAAAACTGTTTGTAAAGCACAATCACCCTGTTGGAAAGCATGGTGACTGTAGTATTCTGGCCAGTGGGTATGTGATGCTTAAACATTAAGCATCCCAGAGTGGTATGTACACAGGAGGAGAAGAAAGAAAAAAGGGAATGTGGGCCAGGAAGGTGAACAAAGTCATAATCAGATAGCCAACTAGCAAACATCTGAGTCACAAGCCTGAACTGAGGTGGCGCTATCATGTTCAAGATACTGGTGAGGTAATACGCATCACACAAATGTTTTCTTATAGGAATTTTAAAATTAAGTTGATTGCAAGCACACTCATATTAAGATGTGGATTTGGGGTTTTTTATTTTTAATTTTCTCCTTCTCTTCCTCCCTCCTTCTTCCTCTTCCTCCTTCTCTTCCTTCCCTTCCTCCTCTTCTTTATTTTTGGAAGGGTCTTGCTATGTATCACATGCAGGCCTCAAACTCACGATCTTCCCACCTCAGCCTGCTGAGTGCTGGGTCTGCAGGCATGTGACATCATGCCTGGCTTCCATTTGAATCATATATTTCTGTTTCGGAAACCCAAAGGAGAAGTACAGGAGGAAGTACTTCTAAACCATCATCGTAGGATGTGGCTGCCTCTCTCAGATGGCTTTGCCACTAGGTTCTTGCTGCCTCTATTCTTCATGTAAGTGTCCCTCATGTCATTGGGCCTGTTGTTGATTCAACATCTCCTAAAGGACACTGGGCTATTTTCTCCACCATTTTCTTTCCCAGTCCACTCACATCATACAGCACCATTTGCAGCTTAATCATTTATGGTAGCTCTGAAATGGTATTCATGATATTGAGTTAGAATTTGAAGGTTTTCCCTCTGTAAATATTTATATGAATGTTATATGATTAACAGTAATTTAGTGAACAATACAGTCTTGAGGGCCATGATTACTCAAGTTAAGATTCCTTCACTATGAGCCAGGTTTCAGGATTTTTACTGAAGTGGTTTTTGTACATGAAGGTTAATGAATGCACAGGTTTGTGTTATTAAATTTTTCTTTTAATTCTCACAATTTTATTCAGTATCATTTGTTTAGGTTTGTTTATAGTCTGAAATTGGTCTGTTCTGCGACTGATATTTCCTGGGGAGATGCAACATACATGTCTACTCACCCCAGATAGGGAACCCACATCAGACCAAGTAAGGATACCACCAAAGTCCAACTTAGTGGACCAATGAGTTTTATTGGGGTTACTTACAGGAGCAGAAATGACTCAAAGACAGCAACATCACCAAAGCCCACCCCAGCATGGAGGGCAGCTCACAATAACTGGAAACCTGGAACACAACACACAACCTGCAGGAAGCTCAACAGGTTGAAGAATGTCCTTTCCCAGTGCCTCAGTATGTCTGAACCTCTTTCAGGCAGCTTAGCAGGCTTCTCCTTCTTCCAGGCAGCTGGACTTGTCTCAGTCTTCTCTGTAGCTTGACTGGTCTGAGAATGCCTGTTGGTCATCTTTGTTGTTTCCTTTTAGGGAGGAAGAAGCCTAGTGAATCTGGTCAGTTTCAGGGACTTCCTGATTTTAAGTTGTTTACTTTTCTGTTAAGGAGCTTCCCTGCAGGATGGAGTATTTCAATGTGGATGCAAACAGCTATACAAAAGTGTTCCAGGAACTACATTTCTGGTTTTTTGTTTTTTTTTTTTTTTTTTGGTGGAGACAAGGATCTGGACTATATCTGTGTGAGTCTTTCTTCAGCATCTGGAATAAGTGAGATTATATTTTCTTTCTTTTCTCTCCATCTTTCCCATTGCCTGCTCAGAGCTGCAAGAGGATCTGTAGGTCCTGGGAAATAACTGGACATAGAGAAGTAAGGGACAGGACGGGACTGAATCTATGACCAAGTTATTTCAGCCACTAAATGAGCCAGAATTCTGGAAAGTCAGAATGACTAGGGCTTTCTAATAATGTGACCAAATCTTATTTAAATAGGGTCGTTAGAAATAAAGTTTTTATTTTCACTTATAATGCAATACAAGTAAGACAAGAATTAATTTTTATTTATTTGTTTTTAATTTTTGTTTATGCTGGGTGATGTTGGCCTATGCCTTTAATTCTAGCACTTGGGAGGCAGAGGCAGGTGAATCTCTGTGAGTTCGAGGACAGCCTGGTCTACAAAGTGAGATCCAGGACAACCAGGACTGTTACACAGAGAAACCCTGTCTGAAAAAACAAAAAACCAAAAACCAAAAAATTGTTATTTTTGTTTTTAACTTAAAAAATATATAATGCTACTTTATTTGTTTAAAAATTTTAAGTTATTTATATATGTATACACGTACATGTATATGCAGGAGCACATACATTTACTTCAGGAGGCTAAGGACAGAAGTCTTAAAAGTAGCCAACATGTTCCCACTGTGACTTATAGCTTCAGTGAATGTTTCTCTTCTGGTTCTTGCTTCTTGGAGTTTTCTGGAGCTCACTATATTGTTGTCCTTGAATTCTATCCTGTACATAAGTTAACTATGGAAGTGAGACCCAGCAAACTTCTGGAAATAGAAATGTAGACTTTCTAGAACATTCTGGCCCTTGTATCTGCTGCTTCGGTGTGTTGAGGGGGGGCGGTTCTTCGCCATCTCCCACTTTCCCCAGTGGCCTTCAAGGGTCCACACACATGACTCAGTCACTGTCTCTCAGCAGTAGATCGAAACTCCCAGGAGGGAGATGCTAATTGGACCAGTTTAGGTCAGAGGTCAGCCTTTGATCCAGCAACTATGGCCAGAATACCAGTGTCACCAAGGATACAACTGGCTCTCAGTCCACCCCTGGGGAGGGGGTTGGGGGGCTGGGAGGGAGGTCCTGAGAGGAGGAGGCCTGGGGCATGTTGGGAGGAGCTTGGTCCCGGAATGTGCCCACTCTCAGAGGCCTCTGAGTGATTTCTTCAGGGCTTGGGACCCAGTTCCTTCACACAGCTGGGCTGCACACCTAAGGGATTGCCTTGTGTGGAAATGGAAAGCAAATGGGGGTAGATGCAGCTGTGAGGTAAGGGAAGTGTGGAAAGTTCTCTGTGTTCTCAGCAATGCTGAGCACACCTCAGGAACTGGAGAGACATATTGCTTGTGTTATTCAGCCTTTGTGAACTCAACACTGGGAAGCTTCCTTTAGCGTTACTGTGAATGACTCCTGCTTCCCTGGCCAGGTTCAGTGCACAACACTTTCTCATCCATAAGTATAATGGTCCAGAGACTCCCCTTGGGGCAGAGAGCCCATGCCCTCATCTGGCAGACTGAGAAGCTGAATGGTTTCTTTAGCTGGTGGTTCTCAGCATGAGCATTTCCTGGGAATTTGCTAGAAGCAAAGCAGAATTTGCAGTGCTTCCCAGGACCTGCCTTTGACAGCTACTGTGATTCTGGTGCCCACTGAGGCCTTGACCTCTTTGCCAGGCCATTTCTCTGCAAGCTTTGCAACCCTCGAGGGAGGCTTGACCAGTAAGTGCACATGCCTGTGACCCTGGTCTGCGTTCATGAGACCTCTGATGCTGCAGAAGGGCATTTAGAGTCCAAGATCCCTGCTTCTTGATTGTTATTTACTAGTTACATCTGGAAGCCTGACTCTGGCCTTCTGTCCCTCTGGTGACCTTTCCCAGGCAAAGCCAAGCTAGCCTTGCCCCATCCTTCTGTAACTCCACACACCACAGGGTTGGAGCTGAATGAGGAGAATGTTGTAGCGGTAACGCCCGCATTACCGATACCCGTTCACCATGTCCGAGTGAAGGGCTGCGGATTAAAAATAGAGACAAGAGACAGCGAGTCATTCACCACGGCTGAATGCCGAATGGGTTTATTCAAAGAGGGAAGAAACCTTAAATACAGGCTTACAACACAAATGGAGGATCCCCGGAGGGCAGAAGTTCGCTACCAATGGTCTACATTCTAGACCCAATGTTCTACATTCTTGCATCTAAGTTGTTTACACCAAATACAGGATGCATCTAAGTTGTTTATACCACATACAGGATGTAGGAACAAAGAACCTCCGGTAAGCTCTCCGGTGATCCGTAGGTGAGAAGGAGACTGGCAGGGAATCTGAATAAAGAGGACATCTGGTCAAGGTCAGCAAGCAAGGCGGCAGCCACTCACAGTCGGGGGCCAGGGCCCATGGCGCCCACAGAATGTGGCACTGTCAGGATTTTCTGTCTGTCTCCTTGTTCTCACCCACCTCCTCTTGCCTCTCATTCTTCCCTGAGGATTCCAGGTAGCCCCTTAGTGAGAGGTTGGTTAGCAAAGCTGATGTATCAGGGCTTTCATGGCAGTATGGTCTGTATATGATCCATGCTGTCTTGGTATTGGGTCCATCCTCTCAGTGCCCATTGCAGAGTCCCAACGCCCATGTATGTTTGGTTGTGGTGAAAGACTTCTTCATGGAGTGCATAATCTCAATGAGGTGAAACTCAAGTCCTTCCAGATCTCCGAGCAGTGCTTCTTCCCTACATTACTGTGTCAACAAGACTTGTTACCCGTAAGGAACCTCAAGACACAGATTGGCTGACATTAGCAGGAAAGAAATTGGTTCAAGGTTAGGGGAGGCACCATGCCACAAGGATAGCCGAGACATTCAACTTGGGGGTCACAGGTCTAAGGGATGCCCGTCATCTCACAAGAATATCTTGTAAGGGAGATCACTCTTATGGCCAAGTTGTACAGCTAACCTCACTGCCTGTATCCCTTCCCACACACTGCCACTATGGCCCCCAGTATTTCCCAGTTCCATCCTTTTTGTATCTCAAGGATCCAGAAAACAACAACAGAACACCCTAGGATGGATGATTCTGACCAGTGAACCATAGGTCACATGCCTCTGTTTTAGCTGCAAGGGATCCTGGGAGGGAGAAAATTTGCTACAAGGAAGTTGGAAAGTGTCTTCTGAAGGTTCAGTATTTAACTCTGCTGAAATAAATGGACAGTAGACTGTCTAACAGGAGAAAAAGCATTCAAATGTACTACTAACCATGTACATGGAGCCATGTGAAAAAGGAGGTTTGGAGAAGGACCAGATGGTTGAGCTTTAAATAATGTCTTCATGGGGGAAAGCAGAAGGCTGTGGGTAATTTTATGGAAAAAATAACTTATAGGAGAGAGAAGGGGCCAAGAGAACACACAGTAGGCATTAGGTTTGTCATCTGATTTTTAGTCTCTTTCAATGTGTGGGGAGTTTATTCTTCCTTGAGTAAGGACCTGTCACTGAGAAGATTTGAAGGCAGTTGGCATGCTAATCAGTTAGTTGGTTTGTAGGTAGAAATTCAGAGAAGACTCCTCCCTACACAGGCTCCTCCCCAAGGACCCTCACTTTTAAACCAAAGTACAGTACTTGAGGTCCCATTTACTGAGAATTAACATAGTTATTTTTATCTTTAATGAGGGAGGTAGAGTATGCTTTTTCCAAGGTTCAGAAGGCGGGCAGTTGTTGTGGGATATTTGTACACTGTGTGAAGATGTATTGCTGTGATTGTTGTAATAAAAGCTGAATAGCCAATAGCTAGGCAGGAGGTATAGGCAGGGTTTCCAGGGAGAGAAAAGGAAAAGGAGGAATCTAGGTGGAGAGGAAACAGGAGGTGTAAGATGGAAGAGAGGTAATGCCACATGATAAAACATATATTAATACAAATGGGTTCATTTAAGTTATAAGAACTAGTTAAGAACAAGCCTAAGCTATAAACCAAGCTTTCATAATTAATAAGAAGTCTTCATGTCATTATTTGGGAGCTGGCTGATGGGACAGAAAAAGACTCATTACATAGGACATTGAATGTGAGGGCATGCATTTCCACATAGGACCTGAAAAGCTTAAAAGAAATGTTCCAAACACACAAATACAGAGCCAGATATGGCTTCCTTGTCCTGTAGTCTCAGGTAGGCCACAGCATACAGAGATGCAGCTCCCTGTCACTGCCTACAGGGTTGAGTGAGCCAGGGCTATGTGAGGAGCTGTATGGTGGGTTTAAGGCTTGGCTCATGTGGCCAGAGAAGGCAGGCATGCAGTAAAGTATCCGTACCAAGAAAACCTTTAAACAGGCACAGTAAAAAAAAAAAGGGGGGGGGTATAGACAGTCACAGAAAAAAATAAATATTTTAAAAATAATAAAGTCTTTAAAGGAAGAGTAAAGTAATATAAGAGAAAAAAGCCACTTAAAAATGGGACATACACAGGGCATCTGGATCCTATATGGTGTTTTGTTGACTTGTAATTTTTTGAATGCTGATGAGTGAATGGCAGCTGCTGAGAGACACTGGATTATGAAAAGGACTCCTGAATTAAACCAGCCTAGATACTTTAGAGATGTCTTGGCTTCAAAATGGAAGTTGGGAAATGTGTTGCATTAGGGGAGAGGTTCTACTTTTGATTACACAGGAAACAAAAATTATGCTTCTCTTCAAAATTAATGGAGATCAAATTTGATTGGGGGAGACCTCCTGAAAATCTTGCTACAGCCATGAAGAAACAAACCAAGAAAGACTTCAGGACAGGTGACATATAGGCCGATCCCTGTACATGGGAAGAGCTCTGAGACTGGATGAGACATGATAAATCTTGCTGGCTACAGAGTCCTCATGACTTATTATTACATGCCATTCTTTCATATGGATGGATAGTAGTTTGGTTATACAGTCCAAACAAACTTGTAAACTTACAGATGCCTTTTACCTGCTCAAATATGAAACAGAAAATCATCTGATTCGTGTACACTGCACATTCTATAATTGTGTTAATGCACATATATGTTACCTTTAAAAGTTTATGTGTTTTCAGAAAAAAAGGACCAGAAACCAATAAAGACAAGTAGCCCAGATGATCCAGCCTCTCAGAATGCTTCTGTTGCAGTTTCCTCAAAATTCTGCATCCAGAACAACTTCAAAGCTGCTAGCTGAGATGATCCTGCCTCACAGACTATCCAGTCAAGATTTCAGATAAACTCTGCACTTTCTCATCACACAGAGATTAAATGAAAAAGAAAAAAAATACAGCTAGCTCTTCCAGGACTTGATTGTTACCCCAATTTTCTCAGGGTCTCCCAAAGATGCCGTCACCCTCAGGATGACAACAGGATGCAGTTTAGAGAACATCATGCCCATATTCCCAAGAGGTGGGGGTGGGTGGGTTTTGGTCATTAGGTCGATTATGCATGTTTGTCATTGTTTAGGGTGACTGGTTACAAATTGTTGTTGGTCATGGTCAGAAAAAAAGCTGCACAAAGGAGATTAGATTCAGGGATCTCTTTCTGAAGGTAAAAGCTGGTGGGTAGAGTATAGAAATAATGGAATAAGCCAGGTAGTGATGGCACATGCCTTTAATCCCAGCACTCGGGAAGCAGAGCCAGGTGGATCTCTGTGAGTTCGAGGCCAGCCTAGTCTACAAAGTGAGTTCCAGGAAAAGGCAAAGCTATGCAGAGAAACCCTGTCTCGAAAAACAAACAAACAAAAGCAAACAAACAAAAGAAATAATTGAATAAAAGGATAGATTGTTAAGTCTACTTTTGAATAACCACTAGTATCAAATACAACCCACTAGTCTCAAATATTTTACATTGGTATGGATTTTTATATATTGATATAAATTTAAGGTTTTGTTATACTGTATATATGTTTCTCTTCTTGTTTAAGGTATAGTACCCATGCAGTTCATTTTAAAATGTAATATAAAGTTTTAGTCCTTGAAAGCTACTTAGGATAATAAAGAAATACAGTTTAATAGTTAGTCATTTATAACAATAAAACTTATAGTCACGTTAGGTATATTTTCAAAGTCAAATAGAGATATATTTTAAATAGATGGTCTTCAAACACTTCAGAGACCTACAGAATATGGCATTTAAGATATTTTGATGACATAAGGCTTTTCATGACAATGAGACATGTCTGTTTTTGGAAGCATCAATTTACTTCAGAGAAGATGATAGGTATGGAAGAATCTCCATATGGAGTTTGCTTTCATTTCTAGCCACTAGGCAAGAAACTGCCTTGCCTTGACTTCTGACAGTATGCTGTAAAACTGGACAAGCAGGACACAAAAGAAGGTGACTGTCAGACTTTGCCAAGATAAGGTAGGACAGTTCTTCAAAATTCTTGCTTCACAGAAAAGTCTGTCAGATATTCTAGGCTCATAGGCTGAAGATAGAAGCCCCAACATTGCAGAGGAACCTTGGGTGATTGTCTAGGCAGCCAGATATCTTTGTCATTTCTTAGTTTTGGAAATTGCTTGCTCTGTACTTCCTGTTTAATCAGGTAATAGTATATCCTTCTCTGGTCTCTGATTGGGTTGAAGATTAGATAGTTATAGTTACAGTTTTCCTTAGCTTTGATAGAAAGTAAATTAAGTACAAACTTTGGACTCACCAAGATAGGATAGATAGTGGAGTATTTTCTTTGAATTTGCCAATATTAATAGACTGGACATTGTGAATATAATTCTTACCTGATATTTGTTCTTATTGCATATAGTTTTACTACGTTAGAGTTAAAACTTTTCCTTTTTATTTAGATAAAAGGGGGGAATGTAGGATATGTGTATACTGTGTAAAGATGTATTGCTGTGATTGTTATCATAAAAAGCTAAATGGCCAATAGCTAGGCAGGAGGTATAGGTGGGATTTTTGGAGAGAGAAAAGAAGAGGAGGAGGAATCTAGGCACTCAGGAGATGAGAGGAGATACAGAGAGGAAACAGGAGATGCAAGATAGAAGAGAGGTAAGACCATGTGATAGAATGTAGATTAATATAAATGGGTTAATTTAAGTTATAAGAGCTAGTTAGGAACAAGCCCAAGCTATAGACCGAGCTTTCATAATTAATAAGTCTCTGTGTCATTATTTGGGAGCTGGTTGGTGGGACAGAAAAAGACTCATTATAGGCACTTTTCAAATCAGAGAGAAGTTTGCAAGCTAGGTTTCCTAAGAATATCCATTAAAAAAATCTTTCCTGTGGAGCCATCATGGTGGCACATGGAGCGCTGAGGCAGGTAGACTGGAAGTTTAAGGACAGCCTGGCTTTATAACAGACCTTGTTTCAAAACATGAAATCAAAATAAAACAATCAAATAATCCATATAAAAGTTGAGAGTCCCACAGTTCTTACATGCTGCGGCCTGGTTTCCAGCACATACCCGTGTCTTAGGTAGAGTTTCTAGTGCTGTAATAAAACACTATGATCACAGACAACTTGAGGAGAAAGGGTTTATTTTAACTTACACTTCAAGGTCACAGACCATCACCGAGGGAAATGGGCAGGAACTAGAGCAGGGCAGAAACCCAGAGGCAAGAACAGAAGCAGAAGCCACGGAGAAACATTGCTTACTGGCTTACCCCCCATGGCTTGATCAGCCCGCTTTGTTATATACCCCAGGACCTCCTTCCCAAGGGTGACACTGCCTATAGTGAGCTGGGCCCTCCAACATCAATTGTCAATCAAGAAAGTGCACCACAGGCCAGTCTGGTGCAGGCATGTTTTTTCAACTGAGGTTCATTCTTCTCAAATGACTCTAGCTTGTGTCAAGCTGACATCAAACTAGCCAGCACACACCCCTTATTTACTCGTCCCAGAAGTCCTGCGAGCTGGGTACTATTATTACCACCCCATATTAACAGGAGGAAACAGAGTCCAGATAGTATTGTCCTGGGAATGAGATCACAGAGGACGCTGATTGCTCATATGATTGCATGGATGTACCTCATAACTGCAGCTCTGGCATAAGATTCAACAAATTGTGGATTAAAAATATCTGGAGAAACACAGTGTGTCTCTCTGGACATGTGCAGACTTTTCTTATCATTCTTCCTTAACTTAGAGAGGAACTATTTACAGAACAGTTATCATAGTAAGGCCTTCAAGTCACCCAGGAAGACATGCCAAGGCTATATGCAAATACTATTGTTTTACAGGTGAGGCCTGGCTGTCTGAGGAGTTAAGGATGCTGAGGTCCTGAAACCAATAACCCCCAGGGATACTGAAAGGTGACTGTATTTAAATACTACGAGTGGCTTTGGTAGCTACTTCCGACTGACCAGAATGATCACACAGGAAAATGGTGTCCCTTCCCTGATCTAAAGGGTTTGCATGAATTCCAAGTGACACATTTGAGATCCCTTTCTAGGGAGTCAGAGCAGCTGGCAAGCTGGTTCCACTTGACGTGTCGACCTATAACACCTGGTTATGAAAGAATGTGATCCTAGGAGCTTTTCTCTCCCACTTTAGTTTTGTTAGAATTTCTTCTTCATTTAACATAATTATGTTGCTTATTGTAAAAATAACACAGTCTTTAATTGGACATTTGACAATGATAGGAAGCTAAGGGAATGAGACGAGAGATGATTTTGCTTTAACATTAAATTTATCCTTAAATTTCCTGGAGGTCCTGGGGTGTATAACGTGTAAAAACAGTTAAAAAATAAAATAGAACAATCACAAAAATGCTGTGATAAAAACTCTTTCAAACACATGAATTACTTGTTTTTGGAATTTCCCACACACTATCTTTGGGCTCTACATGACAGGAGTCTCTGAAACCATGAGAAGCAAAATCATAGACAAGGTCAACACACACGTTTAAAATTAAGAAAATTTTTTTGATTGTTCAGTGTTCATATTCATGCCCATTTGGTATGCTGTTTTAGTGTGTTTGGGTAGCACTCATAGATCAACTTCAGCCCCTCTCTCCACCTCTTGCCAATGCTTCCCCGCCTCTAGCCATCCCTGCTCCACACAGAACAGAGAGAACAGGGCTTCCCTTCCCTAAGCTTTACACTTGCTTCCCAGAGGGTCAGCTCCAGCCATTCCAGACTCAGAGCTTTCAAACTGTACCAGCAGCTGGTGGTTCCAGTTCGCCACCCTCCCACCATGTGCTTCTCTCTGTGGCTGCTCCTTAGTCCCCAGACATCCCCTGTCAGCACACCACTCGTGACAGGAGAGGCGCACAGTGGCGGCATTCTGCCCAAGGAAGCAACTATGGCTCCCGCCCCATACCATGCTGCTCCCCTGCTCCTAGTCTCTCCGTGTACTGCCTCTGGACCGTCAGTGCCCTTCCTAGGTGCCAGCCCATGGGCTCTGCCTGGCTACCACTCCTCCCCTCCCCTCTTAGACCTTGGCTTGGGCTTTGTTCCTTTTCTCATTATGGCCCCACCCTCGTTGGCTTTCTGTACTTCAGACCTACCTCTTAGGTGGCCACCTCAAGGCCTTAGCCACGGCTTACTCTCCTCCTGAACCCACCCCTGCAGCCAGCTCAGGTCCCTTCTCAACTGTTCTGAGCCCTGCTTCTAAAATAGTCCTCCACCTCCACTCCCTACCTGTGCTCCTGGCTTCATTTTCTGCCGTGATTTCAGTATTATCTCTGGTGACCATTTCTCTGACTACCTGCCTTTTTTTTTTTTTTTTTCTCTTTTCCACCAGGCAATGTAAATTCCTCAGGGCTGGGGGTGGGGCGGGGGCTCACATTTTGTTCATTATTACTGTGTGCTTTGCTCCAGAGCAGTGCCTGGCACATAGGAGAGGCTGAATGTGTGGCATGAATGCATAAAAGTCTATGATCGGTCAACATTTATAGGCAAGATGTATGTCTAGTCTTCCTGGATAAAGGCATCTTTATATCAACGTAAAGTTTGCAGACATAGCCATGCATTGTTTGATCTTGAACTGTAAGGATACAATGCTGTAAAGATAGCTGTGTTTATATCTGTAGTGTTTCCAGATTAAAGGCCAAACAATGGCCAGTAGTCAGAGCAGGCAAGAACAATGGGAAAGCTGTTTACAGTTTCCTTGTGGCGCAAACTGGTTCTCTGAGCTCCATTTCTTCATAAGTGAGATTAACCCTTTGTGGGATCATTAGACCCTTTCTTAAACGGTACAGTTGGCTAACCCTTCTCTGACTGATGGGGCAGAATCCAGACATGCTGCCCTCATTTACAGGTAGCCTTTGACAGAACTGTCGTTCAGGGAGCCTGGCTTCCTTCTCCACACTACACCTGTGTGGCCACTGGGCCAGGACCAGCCTGGTGGCCTGTGTCGGTCGTGTCTTACCTATCAGAGCCTCTCACGGCCCTGCTGAGAGCTGCCCCATTCATTTCCATGGCTGTCAGCCTATGTATGTCACACCGTTGCCTCATGCTAACAGGAACTGCTACTGGCCCACAAGTCTTTTTTTTCAATCAGGGCAGAAATGTATCCTTTCCCAAAGCATGGCTGGCCACACACCCATTTAGGAAGCCACTGTGGTTGGGCATGCCATCTAATGGGCAGCTGGCTGCCTGGAGAACTTTTTGATTATCTGCATCCCAGGTGGGCAGCATTGGCAGGCCACAGCGCCTGGTTGGAGATAACTGGGTGGGAGGAGAGAGCCTTCTCCTGATCTGGAGAGCTGTGTGAGCCAAGCCATCCATCAGGTGGGACCCTGCTGTAAGCCTGGCTGGCGCTGAAGCCTTCCTCCGCCTGTACCACATGGCTTCCTCCAGCCCCTCTTGAGGGAGAAGGGGTTTTGATCTCTGACTTAGAGTCTTCCTTCCACTACAAAGGAGATCGGGTGTCTTTATGGGGATGGTATTTTACCCCCAATCTCTACAGACCCTTCTGCTAGGAGAAAGTGCCTTTTTCTGCCCTTCTAAAGCCACTTCCGGGAGGCAAAGCTTCAGGAGAGGAGAGCAGATGTCAGCCGAGACACCCAGCCATCGATCTACTCAGTGCTTGTATTTTCTTACCAATTTTGTATTTTTCAAAAAGGACAATAAAACAATTGTCCTCCGGGCTAATTAATGACAAGCTGGTAAAAGCATCTCCTCATTGTTCCATTTATTTCTCCATTTCTCCCAGTTAACAGCCCTGTCTCTGAAATGAATCAATGTCGTTTACACAATGCTGTCACCCCATTGTTCCTTTATCATCCTCCATTTTCATAAATCGGGGTGTTAATCCCTTAATGGCTTTTCTCAGCACTTAAAAAAAAAAGGGAGGAAAAAAAAAAAAAAAAAGAAGAAGCCCAGCCCCAGCTCAGCCTTAATCCACAGAGAGACAAAGCCTGTTTACACAGGCGGCCCTGCCCTGAATTCAGCTTGGGGATTTAGCCCCTTCTGTTTGTTGGGCAAACAGGAGTCCCCGCCCCCCAGGACACGCCCCCATCCAGTAGGGTCCTCCCCAAAGCTGCCCTCCAGGAGGCCTGAGTTTGGCCCTGCACCTTAGCTAAAGGGTGCAAGACTAGACGGAAGAGGAGCTGTGGTTTCCTGGTCTTCCCCTCCCTTTCCAAGTGGGAAGGCGGTGTTTCAGCCTGTGGGGCTCCTGGATAAGCAAGGCCCACATCAACTGGGCACTCGCTCGAAATAGCACGCCTTGGTTTCCCCAGCCTGTTAAGTGGGAAGCGGCCTGTGCTTGAAGCAATCCCCCCGATGATTTCCGGTGTGCTCCAATGTTGAGATCTGCTATCCCAGACCACTGTGTTCTAAGTTTAACCGAAGTAACTGCAGATGAGTACCTCTTATCCAAAGGCTTTCCATCAGAAGTGCTTTGGATTATGGATGTTTGTGGGTTGCGAGTATTTGTATATACTTCATGAGCTACCTGGGAGACCACACCCAAGTATGAACACCGAATTTATGAGTCGAACATACTTTACACACACACACAGCCTGTAAATACTTACATACGTTTTCAGTGCACTTTACTGTGACCATGACACATCCATGAAGTCAGGTGTGGAATTTTCCACTTGGGCATCAATCTCAAAAAGGGGTTTGGGATCTTTGGATTCTTTTCTGATTAGAGATGTTCAGTCTGTATATAAAACAAGATCATTTCAGCAAGCAGCTATAATCTGGCTTCTGATATGTTTGGCACTGGTTAAGCAAGTGACATCCTTAGAAGTGGAGCTTCCAAGGTCAATCTGGCGGGACATTTTCTCAGTTGAGGTTCCCTCTTCCCAAATGACTCCAGGCAGAGTTGTACAGAGTTGACAGAAAACCAGCCAGCACAAGCAGTAACTGGCTACCCTGTGGCAGCCAGTGGGTGTCAAGGAGGTATGAGGTCTAGTTTACAGCGACCCTCTGAGAGCCCCTGAGTTGTAGAGCTAGAGCCCTCTGCTTGGAAGCAGGAGTAGGATTCAAACCAGGTTGGCTGTTGCCTCTGCCCTACCGTCATTCAGCTAAAAGAAGAAAAGATAAAATTGACCGGCCACCTCACCGCGGACAGGCAGTTACAGATATTTAGTCTCACCCCATTCACGTAGGGATAGAGGTAATTTTAGTAAAGATGTGATTGTGTCTAGTCAGCTGCCCCTAGCTCTTTCCTTAAGCCATACTTTCCTTCCTTGCTGCTTCTCCCTCTTTCCCAATCGTTTCTGGAAAAGCATCACAAAATTCCTTCAGGAATCACCCTCTGCTGCCTCCATTCCCTGTTATTCCCGTGCGGTCACCGTTCACCCTACTCTCTTCCAGTCTGGTCAACAGGTCTCACCTTTCTTCAGAATACCCAGGCATACAGACCAAATATGCCGGAAGTTCCTGCCCTCGCCTCCTTCTCCATTGTGATAAAACACTGACCAAAACCAATTTAGTGGGGGGTAGGGGATGTTTATTTCATATTTCATCTTTAAACTCCCAGGTCACCATCCATTACTGAAGGAAGTCAGGGCAGGAAGTCAGGGCAGAAGCCTGGAGGCAGGACCCGAGGCAGAGGCCTTAGAGAAACGCTGCTTACTGGCTTGCTTCCCTTGGCTTGCTCAGCTACCTTTCTTATATACACTCTAGGCCCAGCTGCCTAGGAATGACACTCCCCACAGTGGGCCAGGCCCTCCCACATCAGTCAGCAATCAGGAAAATGCCTACCTACAGAGACATGCCACCACACCCACTGACGCTGACAATTCCCCGGTTGAGATGGCCTCTTCCAAGCTGATGTCTAGGTTTGTGTCAAGTCCAGAAGAACTGTGACAGCTGCCAGAGACCTTCTTTGCTAAGCCAACGGAGAGGGCATGTCTAAAAATAAAGCCTGGGATGAAGAAAGCGGAATCGGTGTT
This sequence comes from Peromyscus leucopus, assembly GCF_004664715.2. Taxonomy (NCBI): domain Eukaryota; kingdom Metazoa; phylum Chordata; class Mammalia; order Rodentia; family Cricetidae; genus Peromyscus; species Peromyscus leucopus. The sequence continues at coordinate 80,379,846 of NC_051067.1, forward strand.
CTGATACGTTGCCTGAGCTCTGGGATCCGGCTATGCTTGAGGCCCTTTTTCTCACTTTTGAACCATGCAGGTATGAGTCAATAAGTTCCCTTTATAGCATCAGCTAGTGTGAGTCAGACTCTAAAACATACCAGCTTTTTCTAGTTGTTGTAAGTAGAAATTGACCCTGCTCAAATCTCGTGCTCTGAATGTTCTCCTCTCATCGAGTAGAAAACACTGCCTCGGACTAGAATGTTCAAGTTGAAAATCTTTTCTGTGAAAGCTGTTCGTCAGTTACCATCATCTCCTTCTTACTGACCACCCCCACCACCATCACATCAACATCACCATCTACATAATTACCTCCAGTTCTATCCTCATTGCCATTATCAGAAGTTCAACTCTATCATTACCATCACCACCACCTCCACCACCACCATCTCCAAGACGACCACCCTTGCTGTCATCAAAAGCTCAACGCCATCATCACCACCAACATCAACTCCTCTACCACCATTACGACTACCATGACGTCTTACACCGTAATCACCACGGCTGTCAACACCACCACCGCCATCTTCAACACCACCACCTGCAATGCTATCATCATTGCCAGCATCGAAAACTCAACACTATCATCACCATCACCTCCAGTACCACCACGACTCCTCCACTGCAGCCTCCACCATGTCTGTTTCATCACCTAAAACTATAGTGATGGTACCTTCTTGTGCAATTTCAGGTAAACTATCGTAACATCCTTCAAGAGGGTTTTCAGGTGATCTGTGTCCTCACTCACTGAACTGTGAGCTCTTTGAAGGCAAGGATTCACTCACTGACTGATAGAACATAACATGCCTTCATTATGGAGAACCTAGGTTCATGAGCAAGAGGCTGGGGCAAAGACCTTGGTTCCTCTCCCTCTCCTCCCTCCCTCTCCTCCCTCTCCCTCTCCTCCCTCTCCCGTTTCTCCCTCTCCCTCTACCCTCTCCCTCTCCATTCCATAACCCCAAGTGCCTTTAGTGCTTATCAACCATGCTGAAGAGAGAATGAGCCTCATCACAGCTGATAATGAAGAAATTCCTGATACCTCCATTCTGGGTTATAATGATGTCTAGCACTTTTTGCTGATCACAGAGGGAGCATGGGCAGGGCTCAGCAGACTAGAACCTTCACCCTTTTCTGCTTCCATTGCCTCTCATTCCAATGGGGTCACCATTCACCCTACTCTCTTCCAGTCTAGTGATCATGTGACCAAGCCTGGCCAATTAGTTTGAACCTAAGTCAAAACAGTTGCCAGAGATAAGCATGTGACTCTCATCTACCTGACTCAAGTCACGTGCTTATCTCCGTCAATTGTTTGGACTTAGGTTCAAACTAATTAGCCAGGCTTAGGTCATATGAGCCAAGATTGTGATGCATTTTCTTAATTAGTAATTGATGTTGGAGGCCCCAGATTATTGTGAGTGGTTCCATCTCTGGGCAGGTGGTCCTGGGTTGTATAAGAAAGCAGGCTGAGCAAGTTAGGGAGAGCAAGGTAGCAAGCAGCATTCCTCCACAGCTTCTGTTCTGATTCCTATTTCCAGGTTCCTGTCCTGGCTCCCATCAATGACTTGCATATAAGCTGTAAGATGAAATAAACCCTTTCCTCCCCAAGTTGCTTTTAGTCATGGTGTTTTATCACAGCACCAGAAACTCTATTGAAGACACTGCCCTTGCCTCTGTCGGCTGACTTAGCATGAGCTGGTATTTCTTCTCTGAGAGCCAAGGTCCTCCGTCTGGCATAGCTCACATAACTACTCCATTTCATTCATTAGTGTGACGGGAGTATCCCGCAAATATTCTTGACTGGTCAGTTGATTTTATTGTTTATTGTGAAAGACCCATCAGCTCTTCAACAGAAAGCACGCAACACTTTCTGTCCTAAGACTCTGACAAACCTCCCTTGTGGCTTCAATGCGGAATGTCTCCTGTAAACTCCTGTGTTTGAAAGCCTGCCCTCAGCTAGGGGTGAGCCTTGAGGCCTGGCTATAGAAAGTGGGTTCCTCCAGGTTGGCCTTGAGACTTCTCTGACCTATCCAGCTTGCTACATGGTCTCTGCCTCCTGAATTTGTGCATGAGACCAGTGTCCTCACATTCTTGCCACTATGATTTTCTCACCACAGTGGGGCGTATCCCTCAAATTATGAGCCGAAAGAACACCTTCTTCCCTCATGTGTCCTGTCCTGTATCTCAATCCTGCAATGAGAAAAGGAATTAGTACCACCCTATACCCTTCCCTTGCTGTCTCCACCGCTCCTTAGCACTGAAAACAAACCCAGCCAAACAAACAAACAGACAAAAATCCAGATGCAATTCAGGGAGCCTGGATTCAAGATCCTCAATGAGAAACTGGAGAACGCTATATCTTAGAGTACCACAGACTTGCCTGAGAGGCTTCACAGAAACTTCCTCTGCTACAGGATGCCTGCCTGCCTGGCCTTTGGGGCTTTCAGAAATTGAAGCATGTGGAGTTAGTTGGAAATCCACTCCTGGGAGTTTCCAATCCATTCAGTGATCTTTATTATAGTGATCTATTTGCCACAAACATTTGTTGAGTGTCTTTCTCCCGCATGACCAGACTAACTCCATGAAAGCAAGGACCCTATCTTCATTGCCTTTGTCCCTGGCTTCTAGAGAGTGCCAGGGATTGGGTGCTGGGGGCTCAGTACTCTGCTGAGTGTCAGAGGTCTGGGTTACAGTACTGCATCTGCTCTTGGTTTTCTGTGTGATTTTGGGAAAGGTAATTCTCTCTCCAGACCTCAGTTTCCCTATTTGAATCCATGGCTCTGCTTGTAGGCAGCCACAGTCCTGGAGGCCTGCAGCCTTAAGGGGGTTCATGGCAACTAATTCTGGGTCTCAGATCTGGTCTTCTCCCCAGGCCTTGGGAGAGGACAGGGACCCCATGTGAAGTGTTGTCTTCTCCTAATTTCTCACTTCTCTAGGGGGATGGGGTGTGGGTGAGAATTCTGAGTGGTCTTTAGTAACATGGTTGTCAGAGGCCCTGGTCCCTTTCTGTTTTTCTTCTGATCATGCCTGCTGTCCTTCTGGTCACCAGGAGAGCCTGTTCTCTGGAAGGTAGGGCATCAGCCATTGTACCACTTTAGGGAGTTCAGTCTCTGATACTTGCAGAGGCATCCAGGAGTATGGTTTCCCACTAGGAAACAAAGGCTGGGCTTTCCCAGGCTCATCAGTGATTCCTGACCTACCTGCTCCATGACCAAGGTAAGAAAAGCGCCCTCTCTGTTGGTTGGTTTTCCTGTCTGCAAAGTAGACATGATGCTAGTAGTTACTCCATTGGGTTATTGTTTTAGTCTGTCTTCTTTTCTTTTCTCTTCTTTTCTTTTCTTTTTCTTTTTCTTTCCTTTTTTGCTGTTGCTATTATACAATTTCAGAGATTAAGTAATTTATAAAAAGCAGAAGTTTCTTTGTCTTATGGTTCTGTGGACTGGTAAGTCTAAGGCAGGGCACTGATGTCTGCTTGGCATCTGGTGAGGGCATTGCCTTGTATCAATGCATGGCAGCATCACTTGGCAGACACAGCTGGATCTTCTTATAAAGCTACTCCTGCAATTCCAGAAAGCTATCTAATGAGCTCATCTAACCATCACTTCCCCAGGCCCTGGCTCCTAATGATATCCACATAGGAATCTGGGGTTGAATGGTTGCTGTTGCTGTTGATGTTGATGGTGATGATGATGATGGTGGTGATGGTGGTAATGATGATGATGATGATGATGATGGTGATGATGGTAGTGGTGGTGGTGATGATGGTGGTGGTGGTGGTGGTTGTGGTGGTGGTGGTGGTGGTGGTGGTGGTGGTGATGTTTCAAGACAGAATCTCACTCCATGGACCAGGCTGGTCTAGAACTCACTATGTAGCAAACTTGTGGCCATTTTCCTGCCTCAACCTCCCACAATTGCAAACGTGTATATCATCATGCACAGAAAGCATGACTTTTCAAAAGGAGATGTTTATGTGGCAATGGGTATATGATTATATATATGCATGTGTTAAAAGTACTAAAATTGTGATTTCCCCAAAGTCATTATTTTTGCATGTGGAGGCTGGATAAATGTTGCTGGCCTCTGCCTTCACCCACTTTCCTGGGAGTGTGAAAACAAAGTGCTGGGCACAGAACCCAACATAAGTGAGACCTATCCCAAGCCATTCCTGTCTCTACACCAAGGCCCAAGTCAATGATGGCTCAGAATTAGAATCTGAGTGTAGAGAGCTATTTAGCAACTCCAGCGAGCTACTTAAAGAGATTTAAACACACGTTTCCTAGTTATTCTGAGGTGCGGCTATAATTGCTGTTCTTTCCAAATAAATCCTTCAGATTAAATGGATATCGAGTGTGGAAGTTTAAGGACGGCTTATGGCACGCGAGCCTTGTCAAAGTTCAGGGTGAGTCAAGTCTAGATTAACAGGAGGAAGTTGGCAGGCATTATGGGAGTCTTAACACTATCATTCGGAGCTGTTGGGTGTTTACATTTTGGGGAGAGAAAAATTCAGACCAGATAAGAGCAGTCAGGGACAGCACTCAAGAGCTGGGAATCTTGGCTTGGCAACAAAGTCTTATCATCATGGGGAAATCCCTTTGCCGTTTGAACGTCACTTCTGCCACCTGCTCTCCCAAGTGTGTGAGTGGAACCTCACCATCTCGAAGGCTCTTTTCTCTTTGGCTCACCACTCGCCTCTTCCTTCTGTTCCTGGAGACGCAGATGCCAAAACTCGGGCACTGGCCAGCCCCGAGTCTGTGTTTTGATTGCACGGTATGTTTCCCCACAGCAATCTTAAGTCTGCCTTAAACTTGAAGAGCAGCTTTTACCCATCTGCCTTCCCAAAAGGAATGTCTCTGAGCAAACTGTGTACAAAAGTCAACAGGCTCGGCAGAGCATCCGAGAAATGTGCCCAGAGGTGCCGTTAGGATGTGGGAATTATGAGGTGAGTGGTAAGAAGCCAAAAATCAGGAAGCCACTTGAGCAGAGAGTATAAACATAAATATCTCCAAGCAGGCCCCAGCACTGGGTTTTTATGTTGATGTGCTAATATGTTATCCACTAAGGGTTTATTCACGCCGTTTCGGTATGCCCTGCAATTCATTTATCTGCATAAGGAAGAGGCGCTAACAGGACAGTGCGTCATGAGCAGCGTCCCTGCGTGATCCCCACTGCTGTTTATAATCCCACATACCCAGATCTATAATTCATGAGCTGATGGCCTGGTGGCAGTTTCCATAAAGGCCACGCTGGGTACCCAGTCGTTAACGGGCGCACTGTCATGCATGGAATCGAAATAAGCCCTCTCTCCTTCTATCCATCACAGCCCCACCGACGTGTGGGCAATGATATTATCCAAATATTATTAAAACTTTGAACCCTGTCCTCATAAATTATGGCCGAATGGCTGCGTGGCCATTAGGAGAGGGCGATGTATGGGCTTCGGTCGCTGCCGAGTAATTATGTGCTTAAAAGGAAGCGTGGCTGAGCATTCTCCCAGCAAAGAAAGAGGCGCTCAGATCGTTTGTTATTGCTGGGCTGCTCGAAGCTGGACGCTCAGGCAGGTCAAGTCAACCTTACAGCAGGACAATTATCTGTCTAGAGAGACCAAACATCTGTTATTAAGTATGTACAGGCATCAAGGCAACATGCTACAAATCTCGTCCACTTCAAACACTTGGCATATTCCACACAACACCCCCCTTCAAGTTTGGATCCTGCAGCAGGCAGCTTTGAAATACACCCTGTCTTCCCTCCCCCGGCCCCTGGCTTTAATATACCCCACAGCTGCTTAAGATGCTGTTGTCACTGTGGAAGGGCCTTGCTATCTTTTTCTGGCTCTTTAAGCAATAATAATAATTTTTGTTAGGTTTTTCTTTTCCCCCTTCGTAACTTTCTTTGGCATTTATTACTTATTCAAGGAGTCTTGCTAGGGCAGAGATAAGGAACTATTTGAAAGAACAAGGTCAGCCCTTGTTTTTGTTAGCAGCCAAATGCCTCTTTCAGTTCGTGCATCTGTAACAGCTTGGAGGACAGGGCAGCACTCAGGATAGAGAAGGTTCTGTTGGGATTATGCAATGGGAAAGGGAGTTGAGCAGGAGCGTGCCGCACCTGGAACTTTCTGGGTGTCTTGGGAGGCTGGAGAAGTGGCATGCTAGATCAGGTAGAAGGAGATGAAGAGCGCGTCAGGAACCAAGGCTGCAGACAGAGAAGTGGGGGGGGGGGGAGACAGGGAGGGTGGTCGAGAGGGTGGTGGGGATGTCCTAGCAGGTGGCATTTCAGCCATTCCAGCTAACTTTCCAGACAAGAATCAGCAGAGTGTAATTTCCTTCCTATGAAGAAGCAAAGTCTAGGTGGAGTGAGGCGAGTGGGCCCCGCCTGCGGAGGAGGATGCACCAGATTCCCCCTTGCTGAACAATGCATGGTAATAACAGATGGGATGCCTTTCTTCCCTAAGAGAATGGGATCTTCAGCTCTTGGAAGGCCCTGCAATCTGAGCATCTTAAAGATATATGAGGTCTGGGTTCTCTTCAAAGTCCTCTGGGGTAGAGTGGGGTGGGTGGGGCTGGAGATGAAAAGAAAATGGCCCCTAGCTAATCACTGTGGAAGCCAAGGAAGGGGTATGGGGGCTCACCGGACTGTCCTCCACACTTCTGATTATATCTGAACATTTTCCACAGTTCAAACTAATCTGAAGATGCAGAACTCCCTGCCACGTGCACAGCCAGCAGAGCCTGCAGGCAGACCTGGTCATCCCAGGATCCAGGTCAGGGAAAATAAACCAGAGCACAACAGTCAAGATGGACTCGTTGGCTGAGTTTGAGAAGCTCTCTGCCCTCATCCATCTTGTGCACACTTTCTTTAAAAAAAAAAAAAAATCTTTTCCACAGGTCTCCTTGGCTCACCACCACCACACCACCACCATGTTTTCAAGAAGGAACCGAGCTCTGCCAGAAGCTCACCCTGCTTGTCACTTTGACAAAATGCCTGACAGAAACACCTTGGGGAAGGAGAGATTTATGTCGGCTCACAGTTTCGGTAGGCTGAGGCCATCATGGTTAGCTCGCTTGTTTCTGGGCCCTCGGGGAAGCAGACAGTCATGGCAGCGGGAGCCTGTGGCAGAGGTTTCTCACCTCATGGCAGGCAGGAAGCAGCGGAGAGAAGATACAGGAAGAGACAAAGGGACATACAGCTCCTGAGAACACTCCCCCACTAACCTACTTCCTCTAAAGGGGCCCCACCTCCTACCTTTTATCATAGCATTCATCCATCCATCAGTGAATCCATTTGTTAGATGAGGGCCTACGTGATCTAATTGTCTTTGGCCACAAAATTACGTATCCACCCAGGTGTGTACTCTACTAACCCAGGCATTTCTAAATCTAATCAAATGGACTAATTCGGATGAACTATCTGCCACCTCATCAGCAACCCCCTTGTTTTGCACTGTGCTGTAGAGACCAAGCACCGGGATATCTCCATCTCTGCCTTTCTGGCCCCTGCGAACACCTGACTCGGGGTCTCAGCACAGCTGTCAGGAGGATGGCCAGCATGCTAATACAAACAGCCCAGTGGAGCTAGCCGCTGGAGGAGTGTTGGAATTTGCCCTCTCTCGGGGTACCCCAAGAGCCTGCACCATGCTTCCCTTGATGGAGTAAGAGAAAGCTGGTCTCCCTGGAGAGCCTGTTGCTTAGGTCAGGGACTGGGCTTTGGGGGACAAGAGGAGAAAGACCTCAGTAAGGGACATCTCCACGTGGCAGAGCTCAGACTCTGTGGGTTCAGCCTGGGCCCTGTGGCCAGCGTCTCCACGGAGAACAGCTCTTTGTCACGGCCCAGCAATGTCCGACTGTCCCCTTCTAATGTTCTGCCCCAGCCCCCTCTTCGACTTATTGCTTCTGGTTTTGAGTCAAGGTTAAGTGTCTTCAGCTTCATTTTCTTACAACCATAGAGTTCATGCCCACCTATCCCAAGCTCTAGCTTGACTAGGAGGGGAAAGCCATCCTAGTGAGACTCCCGCTTGCATGAAGCTAATCTGGCTGGTGTTTGTCCGCTCGTTTCCATAGTACTCCAGAAGAGTAACCAGTTCACAGAAGCCAGGCTGATTTGGTCTACGCCGGGTCAATGTTTTAGACATATCCCTGTGGCAAGAGGTCCCTGGCTGTAGGGAGAAGAGCACATCTGGGCTTGGTGGGGGGAGAGGGTGGTGCGAAGCAAATATCGGGAGAAAGGAAGAAGTCTGAGGATGGAGCACTGAGGAATGGATCCCAGGTTCTGAACCTCTGAACTCCTCCGTCCAGAGTCACTTTTTCTCAAACAATAGACTCCTTCAGACAAATGGGTCTAGTGCTGGATCTCCAATCCTAGGCCTCCCTTGAGTGACTATGTAGCTTCTGTCCGGGTATCAACAGGCGTGTAGCTGGTCCACTCCTGTAGGAGACCTCTAAGGGCAACTGATGGGTCTCTATTTGAGATTCAGCGCATGGGTTGTTGAAGTTAATTCTAAGTATTGAGGCTGTGTGGCTGCTGTTTCTGCTTCCCCATCTGCTTCCCTTAACAGGAGCCAGCCATTCAGCCCACAAACTGATGTCGAGCACCCACTTTGGGTCAGATGTTGATTAGGTCATGGCCTAGACGTGATAAATTAGACGCCGTTGAATGCAAGGCTCTGAGGAGCTGGGCTGGGGAGGTGATTCTTAGAACCGTGATAGCGTTGTGCTAAGGCTGCATGGAACTACGCTGCATTTTTTTTTTTTTTTCATTCCATAAACACTGTGTAGTGAAACTAGGAAGGACATCATTGTCAAAGCTTCCTTTTATACCCAGTGTAATTCGCTTGTTTTATGGCTATAAACTGCAGAATGAGGTAGGAAAGTTGCTGGGAATATATGCAGGTCCTTCTCCTCGGACATTGCGAACGCTTTAAAAAAATAATGGTCCCTTTTTTTTGTTAAGCAAATGGTTCCTCATGCTGCCCGCTAACACCATGGCATCCATGCTTACAGGCTATGTTGGCTGGAGGTGGTCACCTGGCATCCATCTCAGATGTATCCCTGGGAGATGATCCAGGATCTGGGTGGGGTTCAGAGAGGGAGGAGCCCACTGCTGCCATCTCCCTAAGTGTGGTGAATGAGGTGGGATTTACAAACGGGGGTGGGAGGGAGTCCCCTGAATGTTACTCCCTTCCTCTCTTCTCCAAAACTCCTCCAGCTACCACCAGAAAGAACTTCATAGAGCCCAAGACTTTGTGTGCCAAGTCCAGGGTTGCTTTAGGGTGCTTCTTGCCAAGTCTGATGGCTTAAGTTCTGTCCTTGGGACCTACATGATGGAGAGAAAGAACCATTGTCCTCTGATCTCTATGCATGTGTCCCTGACACTCTAGATAAAATAATTTTGAGAATTAAAAAGAGAAAAGAAAGGATGCCCAGATGAGGTGGTAAAGTGAGGGGTTTGAATGATGGTGGGTTCAGGGCCCCAGCGTGGCCAGCGTGGTGTGGCTGATCACTCTTGGTTCCTCATTTCTGGAGGGAGGCAGCAGGCCTTGGGAGGCTCTGGTGTCTCTTTGATAAGATCCACAGTCATGAGAGTCCACTGAGTGATGTTGGATAGGCGTCTGTTCTAGAACTGTGCCTGAAGGCGAGGCCCCTGGGCCTCCCAGTCGGAGACCGCCCTTCTGGGTATCATTTGCCTCCCTGTGCAGGGTCCTCCAGACCCTGTGGAAGCAGCAACCATGACCCCCTCTCCCATCTGCAAAGCTGATGCCTAATGAGGCCTCAGCAACAGGTCAACAGCAAGGTAGAGGCTGCACTTTGATGAGGCCGCTTAGGGAAGTCTGGGTGATGATGACTTGTCTCTGCCTGCCTCAGTTTCCTTTTCTTGTATAGATGCTGCTGAAGTGGGTGAAATTCTTGGCCGAATGCCCAGCTGAGAGAAAGCATTGGATGTCGACGACGATGACAACAGACGAGGGGGGCATCTGTCCTGTTCTTCCCTCTCCGGGCTGAGCAGAGGATCATCCGCTTGTCTTGGGCGATGTCTCGTCACTGCCTGCGGCAACCATGCCCCCTCATCAGGCCTGTTCTGAGGGACTGGCTCTTGATTCATGCTCTCTGGAGAGGCTGGGCTGCGAGGATGGGGAGGAGGGAGCCAGGCAGCCTTCCCTAGGACTCTGATAATTGGCAAGCTGCAGGTACCTCCTCAGTCTATCGTTGCCTCCTCGATAATAGATGACCTCATCTGTCTCTCTACAGCACTGCCTTCTCCCAGCAGCTGACAGAGATGGAGCGATCCCATCCTTCACCCAGAGGAAGCACGACTTCCCCAGGGCTCTCTCTGTGGCTTGCTGGACCCCATGGGTGGTACTCTGGGAGGCTGCCGCCAGCTGTTCCCAGACATTGCTGGTGGCTGGAGGGACCAGCTACAGCATCTCTCACCAAGTGGCAGGAAATCAGACACTTCCCTAGGTCCCCGTGTAGTTACCCCACTACACCCAGTGACAATTCCTACAGGGGATATCCTCCCCCCGCCTCTTAAAACTGTAATATTTGAATATGTCCAGCATTTGAGAAACCATAGAAACTGTTTGCATAAATATTAGAATAGCCAGTTTAGGATAGAAGATGGATTGGGCATGCGGCACAGGTCTGTCTACAGTCAGTGCACCGGGGAGGCTGAGGCAGGAGGCCTAAGGGTTTGAGGCTAGCCTGCACTGTTTGTGGGACTCTGTCTCAGAACAGAGGGGATGTAGTTCAGCGGCAGAGCACTTGCCTTTGGGGGTGTGAGGGCGGGGGTGGGGAGAGAAAAGACAGAAGGACAAGATCTTCTGTCTCGCCCCTCCCCCCTCCCCCCAGCTGCCGCTATCATCTCAGTTTCCCATTCACGTTTTTTTAGACTTCACCCCATAGTCTCAGACAACAGCTCCGTCTCTTTAGTACTGCTTCCAAAGCACTCAAGTGATGGTCCAGTCCCGTCCAGTCTGACGGCTGGTGCGTCTTCTAGAGTATGGTCACAGTGTCTGTTTCCACCCACTGTCTTCGTGGTCCCAGGCTTCGTGCGTGTGTTGATGACTTCAGCAGCACTGGGACAGGAGTACTTAAGGGAAGAAAGGTTTCATTTGGTCCATGGGTCCAGAGCGCTCAGCTGTGCTCACTTGGCCCAGTGTGCCCGGGCCGAGCATCGCGCAGCAGGGATGTGTGTGGGAGCCCCTCTGTTCACATGGTGGCAGACACTAAACAGTGTATCAGGCACCAAGAGCTGGCCCACTTCTGGTGACACCCATCTGCCAACCAGGCCCCACCTCCTAAAGGCTCTATCCACCTCTAAAATAGCGTCACCTCTGTGCAGGTGGGTAAGGGAATGCCAGGTCATGGGCAAGTGTGCTTCAGCGTTTCTGGTGCCAGCAAGGTAGGGGCCTGGCCACTGAATGACTTTATCAGTTGAGCCTTGGACCAGAAGCAAGAGGAAGGACCAGAGGTCTCACTACCTACCCATACCTTCCCTTGTGTCCCCATGGTGGTCATCATCCTGTGAGGCGTTATGATTGACAGCATTTCAGAGTGACTCGGGAGCACCCCTGACACACACACACACACACACACACACACACACACACACACACACACACACACACACACACACATAGAAGCATATTGCTGGGGCAGTCGAGGCTCAGGCCTGAGATCTGGCTGGCCTGGATGTGACTGATGGGGAAGGCCGTGGTCTTCAGCCAGATCGAGTGTGGATTTGACATCTTGTGCCTATAGCACCCATCATTTTTGTCTCCTTGACAGAATGGCTTTGCCACTCACCTGTGAGGTGCGAATCCCAATGGCTGGCTAGGGGTGGCTGGAGAATCAGGAGATGGGCTGTGGCAGGCAGACATGACAGGTCTGGATGGTGGTGTGAATCCTTCCCTCCCTTCTCCCTCCTCCTTTCTGCTTTCATCCCTCCCTAAGCTAATGCACGGCACTCTGCCTCCATCACCAGCGGACAGAAACGGCAGAATGGTATCTCATAGAGCCAGCATCCCTGGGAGCCCCTGATGGTGAGCAAGGAATGCTGGGGTGTGGCTCACACACCCTTTGCCTGCAAATGGGCTCCTCCTTATTGCCACAGGACCCTGGACAGTTTGACCTGTTATTGACAAATGGCATGGTTTGGGTTCATTTCCTCAGAAAATTTCCTTTTGGGGAGCTTTGGAGATAACAGATCCTCAAGCGGAACTATGAGCCCGCATCCCCAACGTGAAACCCGAGAGCCAAGGTCTGCCCAGTCACGACCCGCAGGACAGAACAGCCACAGACTGTGTGCAGTTCCACCATGAGCATGCTGGAGAGTGACTTTACTCTGGCTAAAGCTCTGTGCTGAGAGATGCCTGGATATCAGAATGTGCCTGAACCCTGCACTCCCCGGCTGGGCACCCTGCCTTCCCCACCTTTCCCTGTCTGTGGTCACTGACTCCATTAGTTTTTATTGATAAAATATAAACAGTCACACTCACACATACACACGTGCAAGCATGCACAGCCACCCCAGTTTGTCCGGTTCATTCCCACCAGAAGTTAGTTCTGTCAGGTCTGTCCTGTGAAAGCTAGTGGTTCACCCAGACAGACAGACTTGGACTAGACTTGGATTCTCCCAAGGGAGAATTGCAGCAGTATTCTTACATGTCAAAGCTCAGTGCATTGCATTCCTCTGAGACCCGGCCACTCTGGGTCCCCAGCCATCTCTGCAGCAGCAAGCTTGCTGGCCATCCCTGGCCTGTTCTCAGCCTCTCATCAGGCTTAACCTTATGGTGAACATCTGGACTGTGAGGACCATGTCACAGTCACCCTTGTGCTTTCCTATCCATTGTCTCTTCTCTCTGAGTGAGTGGAGTAAATGAATGTGGATGAGTCCTTTCCTGACGCCCCTCCATCTGGCTGGCCCAAGTCTCTCCAATGTCCGTTCTCCTCATCTTCATCACCAATAACATTGCCTGGTTGGCAGTGGGTCTAGCTAAAATGTCTTTCCCAGGAGGTTCGGCCAATGAGATTCAAGTACATGTTGGCGGCTCCTGGGTAACACCTTGGAAATGACTTATTTACCTGAGGAATGTACCATTTATATTTTTGCTTTTCCTTCTCTAGTCTGAAATGGGGTTGTGGCAGCCAGGGCTCCAGCAATCTTTTTGAACCTTCAGGCAATTTTGTAGGTTGAAGCCAGTTACAGGATTAGTGGAAACACAAATAGCTTCGTTTCTGATCATTGTGAAGCATGAGACCGACTTTGAACAGGGCATGGAGCCTAACCTTAGTCTTAGTACAACTTCTTAGTCCTGACTGCTTCCTAACTTGGCTTTGATTTTCTACTCTTTTCTAAACAAAGATGCCCACTGGGCCCTCAGTGCTACCATGCTGGAGCCCCACCCACTCATTTTCTGATGGTTCATTAACTACCACCTTAGTAGAATGAGCTACCCGTCGGGCATTGAATCTGGCACAGCAGTGGCAGAGGACCTGCTGCAAGCCGCAAAAATATACAAAGTAGGATTTCAGCTGATTATGACAAAGCTAATACCTGGAAGTAGCCAAGGGCCTTTGGGAGGTCAAGCTGAGGCTCAAGGAGCCATGGTGATATTTGATTATCAGCTGTTTTCTGCTGTGAGTTTCTTGTGTGCTGTTGTAGCTTTTCCATCATTTATTGGGCACCATTTCCCCTCTACTAAAGGAATATTTAGATAACCTTGTGCGCTGACAGCTATGCACAGCCAGAACCCCAGTTCAAGCCTCCCTGTAATTATCGTCATTGGCAGCATCCGGCCAGGACCATCCCCAGACGGAGGAAAGTACCTTATCAGAGATACCTCTGTACTCTATAAGAACAGACTTAAGCATCCAGGCTACCTATTTGAGAAGACCTGGTGGATGTGCCAATTAAGCTTAACTTCCTTCTTTCCCAAATCTTACCTCAGTTCCAGATCTCCCTTTATTACCAGAGGCATCTAGCTGTACTTTCCCCTACCCTGCAGAAAAACAGCAGACAGCTTGGACTGATAGGAGCCACAGAAAAAAAAGAAGGCAGTTTTATTTTCTGCCATTGACCTAGCAACTTATAGAGTCTTAACATTTTCTACCAATCACGTTTAAGATTATAGTTGAGCACATAAGATCCCTCTTCTTAGATATTACCCGAATTTAGCCTTTAGTTAATTCGTTAGTCATTTCCCCTTTGGGTTGCAAATGATAATTAACAATTACTGCCCCTCTATGTGATTCTTATCACCCCTCCATTTGATCCTGGAAGCCTGGTGGTCACTGCCTGAGGAAAATTCTCACCTGCCTTTATGACCCTGTAGAATTCAAGCCTGGTGACCTTGCTCAAGGAGGGGACTGCTATTGCTTGGGTTTATAACTGGATCCCTGGGAGGCTTTAGGGGAACATGGAGAACTTAGAGATGGAGAACAGAGAGGGATAAGGAGGATTTTGACCAGAGAGTACGTGTGGATGAGATGGAAGAAGAGGAAGAGTCAGATGGGGAAGTCCTAGCTGGGTAAGAGCAAGGTGAAAAGGACCTAGATGAGGCAGAATTAAGACAAGAGAATTAAGATAGAACTTAGAGGGAGCAGTGGATAAATATAGAGAGAAATCAGGCAAGAAAGGAGCTAGGCACGAGAACAGAATTGAAGCTGTGTAAATAGGATGTTATGCCAGAGGAATTAAAGCAAGTGGACTACAGAGCTCGGTGTGCTGAGATTCTATTTCCCGAAAATAGTCCTCACCATTAGTAGTTCTCTCTCCTGAGCTCCTGGGATGTATAGTATTAAGGCTGGTCCCTCAAATATTATACAAGAAGGACCCCTTCCCTTGCCCCAGAAATACAACCCGTGTGTCAAAGAAAGAAAGAGATTCTATCATATAGAGGGAGAGGAGCTTGGTCAGAGGCCCAAGATAAGAGAGATCACTAAACAACCAAACAATCAGAAAAATAGAAAATACAAGTATGTGGGGGAGGAGATCAAAACCTGCCATGGAGACTGAGAAGTCGGTGGTCTCCTGCTGCGCAGGGAAGCTGGTACAAGATTGTGATCCTAACTGTCCTGATGCACTCGGGGCTGGTGTTAGACCTGGGACTGATGGAGGCGACTTGGTCATAAAGGACCGCAGACAGGCATCTTCAGAGGCAGAACTGCACTTTAATCAGAACTGAAGGACACCAGTCTCTCCAAGGGAATGGAGAGTGTGTGCATCTGGTGCATGGGGCTTGGGCGTTTTATACAGGGTGGAAAGGGGACTTTGGGATGGAAGATTCCACCGGAAGGCAGCTCCTCTGCAGTCTAAGTGGCAGATATTGATGGAGGGAGGTGTCCTGGATCCTAGCTGCACACAGGTATTATTATTGTTGGTCAAGTGGGCGTTCCCATCTGGAGCATCTCTAGATCTTTAACCCTTCAGCTGGGGACTGATGGTGACTGCTACTCTGCTCAGCAAAGAGATACGTTGATGTAGAAATCTGGGGTTCTGAGTGTTAGAAGGCAGGCGGTCAAGGGGAGCCCCCCAAAACACACCACAGTGAAAGTCGGCCTTCTCACCTGAGAGTGACCAGTCTGCTTCAGTGTAGCCCATGTCAAAATAGCTTCCTTAATGGGTCAGGCGAACCAAATTCCTTCTGGCTCCAGTACCACAGACATCCTTCTCCTACCTCTGCCTTCCATTTGCCAAGTGTTTGGAGCTTAGGAGAAATTAACCCTTGATGATCCAAGCCCATGAAATTCATACATAGTATTAATTTTTTTTTTGGTTTGTACAAGATATGAACACACATTACAGCACCTGGGGGGAAGTTCTAGAATGCTGAAAAATTAACTTCCAGAAAGTCAACAGAAGTGTGATTATAGACATTTTAAAAACAAAACCTGATTATACACACTGGTAGGCAGGCTGGACATCCAGGTTCTGGGTGTATGTGTGGTCTCCTGGAACCTTCAAACGACACACAGTGATGAGGTGTGGTTACTGCCCTGATAATGGAACCTACTTTCAGAGAGGTTAAGCCATTGGTCCAAGGTCACACAGCTAGAGAGTGTGGAAACAGAAGGGAGAGCTGGGATGGAGAGGGGCAATATCATTTCAAAGGCCATTCTTTCCTTAACACTTTCTGTCACTCAGGGCCTCTTAGTGCTGGGAAGTCCCTATGGGTACTGAGGAGCCACCAGCCAGAGTGCCCCTGTGCATTGATTTCCTAAGGGAGCATCAGGAAACTTCACTTACTGGCTGATGACAGCGGGAATGGACTGTCTTTCAATCCTAGAGACCAGAGCCCACATTGCTTCCACTAGCCCCAAATTAAGATGTCAGCAGGGGCTCTCCTCAACTATCCCAGGTTCAGGTGGCTGCCAGCATGCCTTTGTTTGTGGCCTCACCACGCCACCTCTCTGGTCTGTCCTAGGAATACTTCAGATTTCACTTAAGGTCCACCCAGTCTAGGACAGAGTCAGCAGCCAAAGTCCCGAGACCCCTTTCCCCAGTAAGGCAGCCCAGGATTAACAAACAGGTCCTGGGAGTGGGGGTGGGGTGGTACTGGCTCCTTTGGGAAGTGTTATCTAGGCACCACCTCTGGCCCATGTCCAGCGGCAGAAGGGAGGCCTGCTGGCTTAAGGTCCTTTCAAGCAGCCAGAACTCGAGGCTGGGTTTGTCCTGCATCCTGGAGCTGATGCTGGAGCATCCCTGAGCAGCGTAACCCCTAGCAGGTCTGCAGGTAAAGCCGCCTCTACATTCTCAGCTAAAGCTCCTTGCATTCCCTTCTCTGTGGGAGTCAGAGCCAATTTGTAATAAGCAAGAGCAGTCTGACCCAGATTAAAAGATACAATTAGTCTGTCTGCTTGGTAAACCTAAAAGAGTGCCACTTACAACAAGTTTTTGTTTTTTGACAAAGGGAGATGTCCTGGAAGAACAATAAGACACCCCCCCCACCTCTACCCCCACACACACTGCCACCAAGAGCCTGGTAATTTATTTCAAACACTGCAGCAGGGAGGCCGAAGAGCCGCTGAGAAGCCAGGGTGGGAACAAGTGACCTCAGGAGGGTAGGTGACCACCGTTGATCCACTGCAGCCCAAAAGGGACGAGACTGCTGAGCTAGGCTGGAGGGCCTTCCCATTTTTCCTTGCTTCTGTGGTGACCACAGATGTGGGGACACCCTGAACTGTAGATGAGGGGCCCTCTCACTCGAGAGACAGTGACTTTGGAACATGAGAAACCCCAATGGGTCCTGGGCCACATTCACTCTGTGAACTCAGATGGATTTGTTGTACCCGTTTCTCAAAACCCCCGGAGACCACCAAGGAGCCAGTTTCTGATGTAAGCACATAAGGATCCTTTTATTGTCAGGTTCGAACGTGGGCCACTGCCAGGCAGATGGCGGCAGCGGCGGCGGCGGCGGCGGCGGTGGCGGCAGGCCCAGTGGTAGAGAGTTTTTGTAGGGAAAAACTGCAAGCCAGGAATTACATGCTTTGGCATCTCCGGATTGGGTAGAAGGGATATGAGGCAAGGTGATTTTTTGAAACTATTGGTCTAGACTTTCGGTTTGAAACTATTGGGTTGGACCTTTGGGTGGGGAACCACAACCAGCTGAACCAGATTATCTGGATTGCTCAGCAGGATTATCTAGATATCTTCAAGGGCCATAAACCACAGACAGAATGTCTGCAGGAGGATACTGCCCTGTATCCGTTCTGGTTGTCATGGCACATTCCTGAGGTCCTTTCTGGAACTGTGTACAGCAGGTGGTCTAAGATGGTGGCCCTACTGTTGCTAGAGTTTTCCTGCCTTGCCCACAGTCAGCACAAATCTTTGTCACCCGCCAGTCCCACAGCCGCTCAAACCCAACCAAGTAAACACAGAGACTTATATTGCATACAAACTATATGGCCGTGGCAGGCTTCTTGCTAACTGTTCTTACAGCTCAAATCAATCCATTTCCATAAATCTATACCTTGCCACGTGGCTGGTGGCTCACCGGCATCTTCACATGCTACTGGTCATGGCGGCGGCTGCAGTGTCTCTCTCTGCCTTCCTGTTCTTTTATTTCTCCTCTCTGTTAGTCCCGCCTATACTTCCTGCCTAACCACGGCCAATCAGGTTTTATTTATTGACCAATCAGAGCAATTTGACATACAGACCATCCCCCAGCACGGCCAAGTGCAGACCATCTCAGACACCTGCACTCAGACCCATGGTCCTAATCATCCTCTATGCAGACCTGCTGGGTAAAGCCATGAGGAACCCAAGAACAGGCTCCCACAGGACATACAGAACATCCCACAGCACCCTACCCTAAGATGGAGTCTGTTTTGCCTTCACAGATTCTGAAACCATCACCTCAAGGATACTGGCAGGCTTGAGGACTGTATTTCCATGGGTCTCTCTGGCTGGTTTTCTTCTTCCTTTTTCTGATAGACTCAGGCTTCTGCCATAGGTGTATGGAATCTATGGTAAACCTACATCATCACCCTGGAATCATCACCCGTGGTACCTGTGTATTGAATCCCTGTTCTGGGCCAGCCTCAAAGTATTTCCTGATGTGAATGTCCTTATGTCTTACTCGGCTTCACATTGCTGTAACAAAATGCCTGAGTCTGAATAATTTATAAGGACACTTATTTGGCTCATGATTATGGTGGACGGAACATCCACAGCATGACCTTGGCCATAAGGAAAGCAGTTTCTTGCAGAAACAGCCTAAGTGTGGACAGGAAGAAAGGCAGGGAAAGGCAGGCTCCAAGTCCTGTGACAGGCTCTCATGGGCGCTATCCAGTCCTGTGAGACCCAGCCCACTCCCAAGAGGCAGCATGAACCCATCACCTGCCTTTAAGCCTCGCACCTTGACAGTTTTACCAACTCAACACCATCACACTGGGAACCAAACTCCAGACTGTAGCACCCCCGGGCTCACAGCCTCAGGGGTCTGCAGCAGATTTTGTTTACTGTTTACCTTTTCTATTTTCTTTTTGGTGCTGGGCCTTGTGCATGATGGGCAAATACTCTATCCCCGAACTACATCTCTAGTCGTGGGATTTTGAGACAGGGTCTTGCTACGTAGTCAGAGCTCGTCTTGAACTTGCGATCCTCCTGATTTCAGGCTCCCAGGTGCTGGCACTAGGGGCGGGGCACTACCTTACCCACTGGGGAAGGACTCCAGACCCTTTCATAGCTCAGGAACTGGGCGTTTGTGTGTTGAGCGGAGTCTTCTTCACAGTCGCTGTCCTCAGAGACAAGAAAGTCCTAGTGTGTGGATGTTTCCTAATGTCACCTCGTCAGGAATGAGCGTCTTTACAGAGATGACAAAGCTAAAATGAGGTCATCAGGGTAGCTAATACGTCTGACTGCATCCTTACAGAATGGGGATTTTCCTCACTCGAGCCCTGGTGGAGATCAAGGCAGGGGTCAAGGCGGAGCTTCTGCTTGCCGAGGGACACCCAAATTGACCAACCCAGCAAGCATCAGAGGCCAAGAGGCCAGCCTGACGTCTCCTTGGAGTCCCAGAAGGCCACTGCTGTCTGGCACCCCTCTCGGACTTCCCGCCCCAGGCTGTGGGTCCTTACAGCTGTCTTTCCGTCAGTCACTCAGTTTGGAGCACAGTTGGCTCTCCAGACTCTTGGGTTCCGCCTTTGTGCCGAACTCGGGAGCGCTGTACTTTTCTAGTCTCTCCCTAAACAATACTGCGTGAGCGTGACTGGCACGGCAGCATTTATGCCATACATAATGTTAGAAGTTGTCTAGAGTCTGAGGATTCAGGAAGAGTCGAACAGCATGAAGCTGAGCTGCAGTAACCCGGATGTCTGAGTATCCACTGACCGGCGTCCAGAGGCTTCCTACATTACATATACCCACAGATACCTTGAGACTAGGAAAAAGTGACTTCGTCCTGAGGCCAGGTTAGAGAGAAAATTCCCTGGGGCAGACACTTGGCGACCTGGCTGACCTGTGGCTGTCCCCATCCCTGTTTTTATTGGTTGCCTTCCATTGTTTCTCTGCTGATGCGGCCAATGAGGCTAGAGTCTGCTGGGAGTTTGTGTGCCCCGCCCCCTTCTTCCTATAAAACCACAGAAAAGGCTGGTGCCCTGTCCCCCTCGGCTCCCTGCCCCCTCTGCTCCTCTATACAGCATCACCAGCTGACAGCTGCCGACCCCAGCGTAATGGAGGCAGCCTGTGACATGAGGAAAGGCCCAGAGGGTCTCCCAGCTGCTGGCTCTGCTGAGGTGGACACGGACGCTGGGTTTCTTAGGGAAGGTGAGCTTTGAGCTGTTCAAGTGGCTGCCACCACAGTTCATCACCCGAGTGCCCAGAATGTTCCACGTGTCTACGGATCTGGCTACAGCCAGCTCAGAGCATTACCACCTCATGTCCCAGTGCCTCTGTGGAGAGTCAGTGAGTCCTCCAGGATACGCTCACACTCTTGGTCTCAGCTGTAAGAACTCAGGCCATTTAGTGCCCATTTCACCCACTGGACTAAAACAGCGTTGTGGCCGGTCTAGGCTTATCTTCTATTAAAGTTGTTTAAGGACATTTAAATCACGCTGCCTAACTGCTATACGCAGCACTGTGCCACACCCCCAGCAGCCAGTGTTTGTTGGTGAGTAGATGAATGAATAAGGAAAGTCCACAAAGGAATCCGCCCGCTGCATTCATTTGAGGCTGGAGTTTTCAGTGTGTGAAGGAGGGGGAAGTAGATTGAAGTCATGTGAACAAAATCTTGCCCGTGACTCCCCTCGGCAGACAGATGAAACTGCACTCGATGGCCATGTCATCGACGCAGGTGAGAGCCCCGTTTGAAGATGGCCGCCCACCTAGCCACTGTTCTCCCCATACAGACCTGCTAACTGTAAACCTGCAGCCTTAACATCCGCTGTCCCTTCACTGAGCCCTACTGAGGGACTCGCGAGTGTCCTAGCGTTCCAGACACATCTGAGCACACGTTCCCTTGCCCCAAAGTGGATCACAGCACCTGACATTCTGGGGGCCCAACAGGCTACGCAGTGTCTTCTCCGTGGTCCTTGCCTGTGACATTGATTCCTGTGATAGCCGTGAGAGGTGGCAACAAAGCTTTCTTTGCAGGGCTCTTCCATGCCTCCCTGCCTCTGCCGGTTTACATTCCACGATTAAACTAATTTGTTTCCTGTTTGCTTCTGGCTGCCGGCTTCAGACAGCTCAGCTTTGCTGCCCCGTGTTCCAACTCGGCCATCCCCCTGCTTGTCCTTCCCATCCCCAGCTAACCACATCTGAGGGGGGAAGATTAGCAGGCTCAGTGCAATGTGACTCCAGAGCTGGCAGCCAGGATGCTGCTGCTACCGCTGAGAGCTGGGGGTGGGGAAGTGAAGGCTTGTGACTGCTTGGGAGGAACAGGAGGCCACCCAGCTGGGGTCACCCCTCATCTGACAGCCAACAAATGGGAATAATCACTAATCGTGTGGATGTTGCTGATTGGAATTGTTGTAGCTAACCCCCATCCTGGCATCTCAGCCCACCTTTTGGGGATTCTCAGGATATGATGCCATTATTATTATTATTATTATTATTATTATTTTACCTTTTTATTGATTCTTTGTGGATTTCATATCATGCATCCAAATCCCATCCATCTCCCCATCCCTTCATATCCACTCTCTGTCCTTGCAATCCCCCCAAATTAAAATAAAATTTAAAAGAAAAACCCCAAAACAAAGAAAATTTCATCAAGGAAGCTGTAGTGTGGCTCAGTGAGTCACACAGTAAATCCTTTAGTCCATACACCTTTACTCACAAGTATTCATTGCAATGAGTCATTGTTCTGGTTTGAGGCCTCTGGCTTCTGCTGCACTATTGATTTACTGGGCCCTTACCAGGACTCTCTTGGATATCCTGTTGTTGTCTTGTGTCATGGAGATCCCGTAGCTTTGGATCCGCAGGTCCGGTCCCTTCCCATTCTCTAGCAGACCGTAGATGAGGTGGGCTAACTCATGGTTCTGGTTCTGGGCCTGGTTGATGGCTGGGTTGGTCAGCCCACCAGCTTTCTCTCATTGTCACCACCTGAGTAAGCTCTCCAGCACTGCCTCAGCTAGCCAACCCAATGCAACAGACAGCAAGGAGTAAGGTCAGCTCTCCTGCTCTCATGCCCTGGGGTCTGGCTCACCCGCATCCACACCACCAGGGCCAGCTCTACTGTTTTGCCAGGTGAGGTGCAGGGCCTGCTCTCTCCTTCCCGAGTGCTGCAGTTGGTGAGGGGCAGGACAAATTCTTCCTTTCTCACGACCCTATGGCCAGCTCCCGTCACAGGTGGCAAGGGGTGCAGGGAGGAGGGCATCTTTCCCTCACCCATGCCACCACATGGCATACAAGAGGGAGGCAGGTCAGCTCTGCTCTCAAGCTCTCAGGGCTAGCTCACCTGGATCCCTGCCAACAGGGTCAGTTCTTACTGTGCCGTCTGGGAAAGGTGCAGGGCCTGTTATCCCAAGTGCTGCAGCCGATGAGGAGCAGGGTCAGCTGGTCCCACTCTCGTGACCTCAGGGACAGGTCTCCCATCTGCCACAGGCAACAAGGAGTGAGGGAGGGGGAAGAACATCTCTCCCTGGCCCACTCCACTGTATGGCAGATGAGGGGTGGAGCCAGATCACCTGTATCCCTATCAACAGGGTCAGGTCTCCTATGCTTCCCCTGGGTGAGGTGCAGGGCTAGCTCTCCTGAGTGCTGCAGCTGGTGAGGGGCAGGGTCAGCTTTCCCACTCTTGTGACCCTGGGATCAGCTTTCTTGCCAGCAGTGGGTGGTAAGGGGTACGGGGCCAGGGTGGAAGGGCCATTCTTGTACCCACTTCCCAAATGAAGATCCCAGGAACAAAGAGTGAAGTCCTGTACAGAATGTCCGCCTAGGACATCGGCTTCAAAGCCTGGTGGGTCAGATTCAAGAAGTCATGACCCCATGCTGTCTCCAGACAGCACCTCAAATCGGATGCCTGCAGGTGTTGACCGAAAAAGAACCCACATTCACAGCCTGAAAACAGAAAGGGGGAGGTCTGGAAACAGGCTGGAGTCAAAGATCTGAGACCCCTGCAGCCTTCTGGGTGTCCCCAAATGGCATGTTTTCATTTTGAAGTGATAAACTAGGAATATGCTTTCCCAGAGCTCCCTAGTTAGTGTCTGGAAAGATGTCCAGTTTCCTCACAAGTCTTCCCTTGGAGAGAATAATTATGGCTGTTAGATTGTTTATTTTTAATGCCCAAAAGACTCCCCACAAACTATGTTCATGTTGAATATAGGAAAGAGAATCTATGGCTGTGTTTATTTTTTCAGAACTGGCCTGCAAACTGCTTGGTTAATAGGCCACCAAAGCCAAGTCTCTGCATACGTCATACCCCATGTAGCTCCTGAGTAGACACTGAGTAGAAATGAACATAGTTTAGAGCAGTGCTTACAGCCCTAAGCCAGAGCCATGCAGTCTCCTAAGGCTGAGAGTTTAATTTGGTTAAGCCACACAGTGGACTACTATACAGCGAGGAAGATGAATGAAGGCTATATCAAGGCTGAGGTAGAGTCTCGGACCTGCTGTGTTGACCAAGCAGAAGTCAGATTCAAAGTTTATCCTATAAAATTTCATGTAGACAACATTCATTCAAATATAGGAGCAGCTCATGTCTGGTATTAGTTTGGCCTTGTGATGTCAGGGAAGCATGGTTCTGAGAGACAAACATCAGACTGTGATTGTTCCAAACCACAGAGGAGGGAAAAAAAAAAAAAAAGTCTGCATGGAACCATGACCACACCTAACAGCAACTTTGAAATCTTCAAAAGGACTATGGTAAAGCCATTAAGCTGATTAACACCACGGAAAGATCTGCTTTGGACTACAAACTGCTTAGGACAATTTTGAGATGGCTAGCTGAGATGATCCAGCCTGACAGACTACTTGAACAAGGACTTGAAACAAGCCCTGAACTTTCCTTTTATGCAGAGACTGGACAAATGATACAGGACTTGACAATTAACCCAAAATTTTCTTTTCAAGATTCCCTAAAGATATCTTCACCCCTAGAAAGCAAAAAGAAAAAGAGAATAAGATATGAGATAGATCATTGAATCTACTCTGAGAAAAAAGATAAAGAAATAATAGGATAAATAAGTAGATCATTGAATCAACACTGAAGAAAAAGGGGAAGATATAAAAATGACAAAAGGTAGACTACTGAATGTATTATGAAAAGAAAAAAGAGAATATGGATATAATAAGATAAAAAGGAAGATTATGGAATCTACTTTTAAAAAGGAACTACTTGTTTTAAATAAGATAAGTAATGAAAATTTTTTGGTCTGAGTTTATCAGATGTTACTGGACTGAACATTGTTAATATATATAATGGAGTTTTTATCTGAATCTGTCAAATGTTAATGGACTAGACATCATTAATGTAATTTTTGGCTGTATATATTATATATACTTATTGGATAGTTTTTTTGTATTAGTTATAAGCTTTCTTTAATTTTAGACAAAAAGAGAGGAAATGTGATTATATTGTGTTCCCCCAAATATTGTGTACCTTAATAAACTTATCTGGGGTCAGAGAACAAAAAAGCCACTATTTAGGCAGTGATAGCTCACGCCTTTAATCCTAGCATTCCAGAGGCAGAAATCCATCTGGGATCTCTGTGAGTTCAAGGCCACATTGGAAACAACCAGGCATGGTGACTCACTCCTTTAATCCCAGGAAGCAAACCTTTAATCCTAGGGAGTGATGGTAGAAAGCAGAAAAGTATATAAGGCGTGAGGACCAGAAACTAGAAGCATTTGGCTGGTTAAGCATGTGGCTGGTTAAGCATGTGGCTGGTTAAGCTTTCAGGCTTTGGAGCAACACAGTTCAGCTGAGATTCATTCTGGATGAGGACACAGAGGCTTCCAGTCTGAGGAAACAGGACCAGCTGAGGAACTGGTGAGGTGAGATAGCTGTGGCTTGTTCTGTCTCTCTGATCTTCCAGTATTCACCCCAATAACTCGCCTCGGGTTTGATTTTATCATAAGAACTTTTAAGATTCCTGCTACATCTGGATATAGGCATAAGTGCTTCTTGGGTGCTGGCTTCATGGGGGCTCATAGTGAGAAGATGCGTTGAGCTCTGTGCATAGGCTGGGTACTGCCTCCTGGGTACTTTCCCTGGAGAAAGGCCACTGCCTTCGTGTGTTCTCTGTAGCCCACCAGAGATGGAGTAGGTGGGTGCCTGTAGGCTGCGCTGTTTCCACCCAGAGTGCCTGCTTTGGTTTTTAATGCTTCACTTCTTAGCCCAGTCAGTGCTGCCAAACAGGGTGGTCTTCAGTGTGTAACCAGAAAGTGGGTGGCGAGGGTCGTTCAACAGATCCTGAGCAGATTTTCAAAGAGAACTCATAATACTATATGAAACCATATAGGGATAATACACAAATGAAACAGTAATAAGACAGTTATTGCCTGATGACAGACAACTCTTCACTCATGTAAATATATATATAGGCACTGGATGGTGTATTTATGCATGTATGGAAACATGTATATAGATGTTATATATATGAATGATATAGACGTGGTGTACACACATATGGGTTTTATATAGAAAGAGTTATATACACGTAAGTTTTAAAGCTGAGTCAGCCAGTATCAGAGGCAGGAGCATTCTTCCGTGAATTTTTTTCTTCCAGGTCCTGGTCACGGGTGGACCCTAAGACTCTAGGTTTCTTGGTCTCTGTGGCTAGAACCTGGCTCTGTTGCTTCTGATCTTCTGCCTTTTAGTTTTAATGTCAGCACCGTTGCCCACCGAACCTTCAACGTGGACCTGCATCCCTAACAAGCTGCACCTGGCTGGGTGATCAGAAGTCTGGCCCTGCCTTCTGGTTTGAATCAACAGACCTAAATAAACGGCACTTGAGAAGGGGGGACATAGGGTAGTTAGGGGGCTTCATTGCTGAAAACTTGGAACCAGTTTCCAGGGTTCTATGCTTTCTTGGCTCAGTTCAAAATTCCCTCAACTTTTCAAAATTGTCAGGCAGTAAAACTTGTGAGTGCCATTGACCACCAATAGCTTGACTCACAAATACCTTGACGTAAGTGACTGTAATCAAGGACCATGACATCATGTAGGCAAGTAGGATTGTCTTTCCTTGGGCTGAAAGCACGGTGAATTAGCTAAAAGAGCAGTCTGGGACAGCAGGAAGTGGACAACTCCTCAAAAACATTCTTGAGCCGGCTGTCTAGGCTCTGGTGGCTGGTGTCCCTCACGGCCCCTCACTGAGGCGATGAAAAGTGTGTTGAGGGAATGTGGTGTGGATTTGGGATGCGGGGTAGCTTACCGAGTGCTTTTTTCCATTGCTGTGACAGAAACAAGTCAAAGAGGGATTTCCATTAGCTGTGGTTTCGGAGAGCTTGGCCTGTGGTTATTTGGCTCCCTGTGCCTGAGCAGAACACCACAGCGGTGGGAACAAGAGCAAAGTGTGTCACTTCTTGGTGGACCGGAATGATACAGGAATGAGGCGGAGCCCAGGGATATCTGCCCAGGGGCCTACTGCCTCCACCTGCCTCAGACACTGTCCCAGGAGTCAAGGGTTGGTGAGGTCAGAGTCCTCATGAGCTACTGGCCTCTGGGAGCATCATTACAGACACAGGCAGGGAGGGAGGGCTTGAATGTCATGGCATGTGTGTGAATGTCAGAGGACAATTTAAAGGAGTCGGATCGCTCCTTCCATCATGTGGATTCCGGTCTTGGAGAGAGATGCTTTACCTGCTGAATCATCCCATTGGTGCCTTGTGTGTGCTTTTGAATCAGGGTCTCTCACTGGAGCCTGGGGCTGAACTGACTGCCATGGTCAGTTCATGGAGCTGCCTGTCCCCCTGGCTAGTGCTGGGGTTACAAGCACATGCCACCATGCCGAGCTTTTCGTGTTCATGCTGGGAGCTGAACCTAGGCCTTCGCACAGTGAGCCCTTCATCATTGGGCCCTCTCTCTACTTCCTCAATTAAAATACGTTTATGCAGATGCTGGTCAGTCTTTGCCGACTTGACGCAAACTATAGTCACCTGGGAAAAGGGGACATCAGTTGAGGAGTGGAGGAACTGCCTCCATCTGGTTGGCCTGTGGCCCACCCTTCTGTAAGCAGGGCCATTCCTGGGCATGTGGACCTAGACTAACTATTTAATAAAGGTTTCTGAGCAGCCAGGGGAACTGAACCAGGAAGAAGCATTCCTCTGCCGTCTCTGCCTCGGTTCCTGCCTCCAGAGTCCTGCTTCAAGTTCCTGACTTGGCTTCTCTCAATATCCAGCTGTCCCCTATAAGGCACACAGACCCCTTCCTACTTCAGGGTGCTCTTGGTGACTCTTCTGTCATGGCAAAACAGGAAAGTAACTACACTAATATACATTAAATGGAAATATATGTAAATGCATGTATATTTTACACACACACACACACACACACACACACACACACACACACACACACACACACACACACACCCCTCTAGTCATTACTCTGCCTTCCCCTCCAGTATTAGTAGGTGAGTTTTAGTTTGTGACTGTAAAATGCTGTAGACTGGGAAAAACATCAGGTGTAGTGGTATATGCCTGTGATACCAGCACCCGGGAGAGGACAATAGGAAGATCAGGAATTGAGGATCATCATAGCTTCAAGTTAAAGGCCAGCCTGAGCTACATGGGTCCTTAACTTTAAATGGGGGTGGGGTGGGGGTGGCACATGATGTCACACTCTTGTAATCCCAGCACTTGGGAAGTGGAGGCAGGAGGATTGTCCCTGGGTAGTGAATATGAGGCCAGCCTGAGAGACCTTGAGGAACAAAATAAATAAAAGACTCACATATACTTAGACTTGATGAAACTAACCAACAGAACATCCCAATGACACCTCTGACCAGATGCAGAAACTCCAAGTAAGTAAGTTGAACTGTAGACACTGGTCTCCTGAAGTTCTGCAGCTGCAGCCCCATGCCAGCAAAGCCATCGACCTGCCTATCAAGAGCAAAGGTCAGCTACTTGTCTACGTGCTTATACATGCAGAGGAGGAGGAGAGTCAGTGTTAGGGACTCTGCAGGAAGGTATGCAGGAATTCTTCCCATTATTTTTGAATATTATATCTATATTATTTTGTATATTATATTTATAAGTTTATAACTATTTCAAAATAAAGGTTTTTAAATGAAAGATAAAACATTCCATTAATGTGTGCAGTTTTGAGTGGGATTTGATAAGACAGTGAATTAAAAATTATTTGTATAAGATAGAATATCAAAAACTAATAAATATTTTACTTGTAAGTACTAATGCTGTCTCTAAAGTCTGAAATAAGATATTGCTCTGAAAAGTCTGGTGAAAGCTACTAAGGGAGAATATGAAATTGATACGAATGTTGGAAAATAAATACTCTTGTTTTGCTAATATGATTGTGTATTTATGAAATCCAAAAGGAGTTGTAAAAACCTGTTAGCATTAAAGATATTTGATAGGTGACTAAATGAAATCTAAATGTATAAAAAAAATAGCTCCTAAGCCAGACAGTGGTGGTGCATTCTCAGCTCTTGGAAGGTAGAGGCAGGTGGATATCTATGAGTTTGAGGCCTGCCTGGACTCCATAGCAGGTTTTGGGCCAGCCAAAGCTATGTAGTGATGGTCTCAGATTCACTAGGGAGATTGTGTGTTTTTGAAAAGCCCTTCAGTGATTTCCATCCCCCCAGGGATGGTCCTTCCTCTCGGGGAGGCTGGGCACTGGAAAGACTCTGTCTGGTGTCCGCAGATCGGTTGTCTTCCTACCTCCATTTCTAAACAAACACCACTTCTCACGCCTTTCGCTGCTGCCTCCCTGCACGTCTGCTGCCCTCCTGAGCTGACAGCCCAAGAAACCACAATAGGTCACAAAGCCGGAAGTGCTGGTTATCAGGCAGATTTTCTCTGCAGTGTGAGCTGTGTTGAGGAAGGGATGAGAGATTTGGAAAGGGCTGTGGCGTGCTTCCCCGTCTGCATGGGCCTCTGCATGGCTGTGGGTACTCTACAGCTCACTACTCTCTCACCTGTAGACACCCAAGGAGACTCTTTCCCAAGGCACACGGCACATGAGAGGGCAAGTGCACACATATTTACATCTGCACAAGCCTACACACACACACACACACACACACACACACACACACACACACACACACACGAACACACTCACCATGCTCATGCTCACACATACTTTTACATCATACTGGTGCCTTCAGACACATCTTTCTCTGTGTGTCATAAGGCTGGACTCTGGGCACGACATCACTAGCCCCTCATTTTCTTGTTTCCAGGTTGGTCTCGTCCATTAGAAACTGGCAGGACATGACCTGATCTCTAAAATCCCAAGGAGCAGAGACAGGGGGCTGGAGCCAGACATGAGCCCGGAAAGTAGAAGGCTTCTGAAAGCTCTAGTCTTCCTGTAACCTGGCTCAGTTCTCAGCCAGACTGGAGAAGGCAAAGGACTCCACTGAAATCCAATCTGCGGTTTTAACTGCCAATGGGTCCAGCTGCACAGTGAGAATGGCCAAGGCATAGTCATGGCATCTTCTCTTCTGGCTGATGACTATTTCCCCAAAACAAAGGAAAACATAGAAGAAGTAGATAGGTTTGTTTATGGAAAGTGTGTGTGTGATAATTGCTAATAGTGCTTTCCTCCATGGCCAGCCTGTGGCCACCTTCCATGCTCAGAGCATCTGGCCAACAGTTACATGTTTTCTTCAGTGTCAACATTGTTGGGGTAGCTGCTCCTAATGCTCTCTCTAGTAACCAGGATGGTGGTGGCCTCCAAACACCAACCAAAGTGCTTTAGGAAGATTGCAGGAGGGAATTCCTGAGGAGAGCTCTCTGGCCATCACTACTATGGCACTGATACCTGGCTCTAGCCTGCTGCTTGCATTTTTAAAGGGACTTGGTGTCCATGACTGTGTTGTTTGTCAAGGGAGGAACTGGAGCAGCAGCTTCCTCTGCATCCTGTCTGTGCCAGGGCCTATGGAAGGTTTTCTTTAGATGATCACATGACCCAGTGGGGTAGGTGTTGGGAGGAACTCCTTCATGCAGCTTAGAAACGGGCGCAGAGAGACGACACAACCTGTCTATAGCTAGCCACATCCAAGCAGGATCGGAACACAGTGGCAGGGTCTCTAGAAACTTCTGTTGTAAAAGGGACTTCAGTGCCAGGAGCAGAAAACAGGAAAAATTGCTGCAAATGCCTTGTGAGAGAAATGGACGCCGCGGTGGGACAGGTAAACCATTAAGTGTGTTAGATAGTTTTTGTTACTGTAACGAAATGCTTTAGGTCATGGACATGTAGAGAGAGGAGGTATCTTTGCCTCATGGTTTGGGAGTTCCCAGGCTACAGTCACAGGGCCTGTGCTTTGGGGCTTATGCAAGGCAGGACATCATGGCAGGAACTCGTGATGGAGCAAACGGCTGAGCAGCCAGGGAAAGAAAGAAAGGCGGCAGCCAATGTTCTGAGACTTCTTCAAGGGCGCGCCTCCAGTAACGGAAGCCTTCCCACCCGGCCCCATCTCTTAAAGGCTCCATTATGTCCCTATAACACCACCCTGGGGACCAAGCCTTTACCACATGTGCTTTGGGGGATATTAGGATCTAAACTGTAGCAGCTGCCTTCTGCAACCCTGATGGGGCATTTAACTGCCCAGTAGAATGTGGTTAATGTTTGACACCTCTACTAAGGTTCCCCACAGTGACAAAATCCCCAGGGCATTGTCTGGTTAATCCTCATTGTCACCTTGCCCAGGGTTAGAGTCAGGGTCTGTGTGTGAGGGTGTTTCCTGCAGAGGGAAGACTAATTCTGAATGTGGCCAGGACTGAACAAAAGGAGAAAGGCAACACCACCCTTCATCTCTCTGCTTCCTGGCTGCAGATCTGAGAGACTAGTTGTCTCACCCCCTGCTGACAGGCCTTGCTGTGAGGGGCTGTACCCACCCCCACCACCCTGAAACATGAACCTGAATAAGTCCTTCCCCACTTCAGTTGCTTCTTGTTAGGTATTGATCACAGCACTGGGAAAAGTAACTAATACAGATATCTATCTATCATCTATCTATCTATCATCTATCTATTTACCTATCTATCTACCGACCTGTCTATCATCTATCTATCTATCTATCTATCTATCTATTATCTATTATTATTATTTTTTTTTTTTATTATCTATCTATCTATCTATCTACCTATCTGTCTATCATCTATCTATCTATCTATCTATCTATCTATCTATATCTATCTATCTATCTATCTATCTATCTATCTATCTATCTACCTATCTATCATCTATCACCTTCCCACCTACTGGTCCATCTATCTGAGGAGATTTATTATAGGAGTTATCTCTCAGTCATTATGAAGTCTCACAGTCTGCTCTCTGCAAGTAGCAACCAGAAGAGATGTTAAGGATAAAGCAGTCTTTGTCCCACAACCTAAGGAACAGAGTAGCATGTGTGCAGGAGGGGCTGATAATCTAAGTCCCTGAGTCAGAAAGTCCAAGATCTGGAGGCATGGATGATCCAGAGCAGGAGGAGCTGGTTGTCCAAGTTCGGACAAGAGGAAATTCACCCTTATTTTACCTTTTAGTTCCATCTAGGGCCTTAAGAAATTGGATGAAGTGTAATAGAATCTTCTCAGTCACTGATCAAAAATGCTAATATTTTCTGGAAATGCCCTAGACACACACACAAAGAATGGCTGTGTGGTATATGAAAGTCATTTGAGATCTTATCTCAAAGAAAAAAAAAAGAAAGAAATACTAGTCTATCTTTAGTATCTGCTATGGTTAGTGCTGTTCATTGACGTGATGGGATCTGGAATCACCCAGAGACAACTTCCAGGGAAACCTACTAGGGTTGTTTTAATTAGTGTAATGTACATAATACTGATTTTTGCAGGCATCAAATAGATAGGCTTGAAGGGGTCATGGAGTCTTGCTTCCTGGTTTCAGAGAGCAGCTAAGGCCACACTATAGGCTTGGCATCCCTGTGGATGAGGCTCTGGGAGTCCACCATCTGAGGCTGTGCAGAAGAAGCCTGAGTTACAGTGGCTACCCCAGGATGGTGGGGATGCCACAACATGGGCAGTCCACTGAGGAAGGCTGTAGGCTCAAAGCGGTGCCAGGCTCAGAGAGTGATTACGTATGTGTGTGTCAGGCATCGGAAATGGAAGGGTGGGGCTATCTAATCCCTTTGGAACCCAGGCGACTTTTTCAGGAGGCCCAGATGCTGGACAGGGAACTGCAGGGTTTGGTCATTGTGCTGTTAGGTTTTGGTCCTGGCTGGGCCTGGTTACTCCTTGCTGTCCCCCTTCTTCCCCTCTGTGCCATTGTACATCGGAAGCATGCAACTTGCTTTTTATTTTACAGGAGCTCAGAGTTCACAGATGGCTTTGAGTCTCAGATAAGACCTGAACTTGGAAACAATGCCAGAACTGCTAAAGCCCATGGGGACTTATGAAATTGGACAGAATGTATTTGTGTGTTATAAAATGGCCCTGAGTTATGAGGACAAGCAGTGGAAGGTCATGGCTTAAAAGTAGTCCATTGGGCATGGAGTTGACAAGGAGTGGTTAGCATTGATTGTCAAATTGATAGACTCTGAAATCACCCAAGAGACAGGCCTCTAGCAACATCTTTCATGGACTATTGTCTTGGTGAAGTTAGTTGAGGTGGGATGACCCACCCTAAAGGTGGGTGGGGCCACTCCATGTGCGTTAAAGACAGAAAGCTAGCTCAGTAGGAACACTTACCATTTGCTGTGTCTTGTCTGTGGATACGATGTGAGCAGCTACCTCAAGCTTCTGATACCAGGACCTTGCATCCTTATCACAGACTGTTCTCTCTGTGAACTGTGAGCCAAATGAAGCCCTTCTTTCCCTGGTCACTATTGTCACTGCAACAGGAAAAGCCACGAGGTGCCTATTCATTTCCATCCCTGTGACAATTCCTATGCTGTGATCTGTATCAAAATTCTCTGTGTCAATAAATAAAACTGATTGCAGTGAGGCAGGAAGTAGGGAAAGGAAGAGGAGAACTGGAAGGGAAGTGAGGCAAGTCATCCAGCTGCCGCATGACAAATATGTAAACTCGTAAAAAGTAAGTAAAATAAATATAATTAAGATAAAAAAATTAAAAAACTCACGCATACATTTGTATAATATAAGTCTTGTTTTACTTGTTTTGACAGCTGGACAGTGACAAAATGTTGACTGGCAAGAAAAAAGCTAACTAATTTTCTGTGGGGGCACATTTCACAGTCAAACCAAGAGATTGCCCAGTATGTCTTCGATGAAGAAATGAAGAAAGGAGGAAGGGAGGCAGGAAACATACAGGTATCTCTGCTGATCGGCACTTCGTGTGACATCACACAAAGTAGCTGTTGGGAAGAGCCCAGCACAAGGCATTGAACATCTATTTTTATGAATGCCAGTGATATTCCTGCTCAGCACACTCACTTGATTAAAAAAAAAGTCTCGACTTGGCAAGAGGTAGAAGTCATAAGCCCCCTATCAGGCAGGAACCAATTCACAGGAGAATGTGAGTGTCACCACAAAGACCTCAGCCAGCACATGTTTGAAGGGGGCATTGGGTGATGCTAACAGACACACTGAAAAGAACATGCTGGAAAACAGTTCCTTTGAGACTGTTGGAGATTTAAAAAAAAAGAAGAGAGAGAGAGAGAGAGAGAGAGAGAGAGAGAGAGAGAGAGAGAGAGAAAGAAAGAAAGAAAGAAAGAAAGAAAGAAAGAAAGAAAGAAAGAAAGAAAGAAAGCTTCCCCAAGCAGCACTGACCTTCTGCTACTTGGTAAAACTAACAAGACAGTGGGCCTTCTTGATGGAACTGTTTCCCGCGGCAGACGCAGCACAGAACTTTGTCCAGACAAAACAGACAAGCCTACAGCTCTGGCTGGAGAGCTAAGGAAAGTGTGGAAACTGAGGAACATCAAAGTCAAGGCAGCGATCCCTTTGACCGGAGGGATGCTGTCCTCTGCCAGAGCTGCACATCTGGCAGGGAGGCGTGGCTTCGCCGGGGTAGGAGAGTGTACTGCACTACATGTGCTGTCACTGTGGCCGCACCATCCCACCTTGTCCTGGGGTCCAGTCCTTCCTGCTCAAAGTCTTTACCAGGTAGGGGGAGGGACCCCACCTCTGAAGACAGCCTAGGACTCAGGTCCGGCCTTTTCCTGCCTCGGAAGTCATCGTAGGGGAAGGTACACTGCACAATAGGGACCACTGAGATTCTTTCTCTTGGAATGTCATGGAAACTAATGGGGGAGAGGTCACTGACTGTCCAGACAGTTAACCTCATTCTTGGATCTTTGAAGGTTTTGGTGGCCACCTTTGTCACCCTGTGGGGGGCACACTGGCTGAAAAACAGTGCTAAGGAGGCTAGATGGCCCAAGAAGGGTCTGAGGCTTTGCTACCTCTCTGGATTTTCCAGACCCCTGTACCCTGGGGAAGAAAGACTGATTAGTCCCCTGGATGTCCCTCATAGTCACGTGTCTAGCTGAATCTTTTGTTTCCTGGTCAGTCTGGAGCCTCTATCTGAAAGGTCGAGCCATTCTCCATGCCAGACGTGCAGTCTCCCCCAGACCCGCCTTCTGAAGAGTTGGGCCTCTGTTTTGGAGGTTTTGAAGGTCCTCTGAAGCCATCCCTCCTCCATGACAAGGGTCTGGCCGCTCCTTTCTCCTCATATCTGAGCTCTCACAGACGTCACCAAGCCTTCTCCTCAACCTAATTGTCACTCATGTGTCTCCACCCCCTAGCTCTGTGAGCTTCTGGAAGGCTGGGACCATGATCTTAACAAGGCACCAGGCCCAGCCCTCCAGTCAGACATCTGAATGCACAGTGAGGGACAAGGAGAGGCCCATCAGGCCCAATTTAAGAGTTGAGACTTTCTCCTAAGAGCAATGCGAGCCTTTGAAGTGCTTGTGAAGGGAGAGGCAAGGCCTAGCCTGAGGTGGGACTCCTTGGTGAGTCTCCCTGCTCTTCCCAGGAGGAAGGCTCCACAGCTGAGCCCTATTCTCACTTTTTTTTTTTTTGGATAAATTTCTGAGGTTTCTCCTCAGGCCCATCTTTCCCTTCTCCTCTCTTGTGGGGCTGCTATTTAAATTCAGGCTTCCACTGTAGAGCCTGCAGGAGGTCTCTGTGCCTCCAAGACTATCTACTCCATGATGGGGCCCTGCGGTGGCTCTTTGATGGTCCCGTTATAACTTCTGCTTGGAGAGTATCCACTGAGTGTCTCAGCCCCATGCTTTGCTCCAGGCTTTCTCTCGTTGGCTGGAGCTGGCCCCAAGTCAGGAAGCTATAGATGCAACTGTCTGGGTTTCCCTGTTCATTCAGCGCTCCTGCTGCACACTGAGAGGATGGAGAGCAAAGGTGTGCTCCTCACAGGGCCACCTAAGGATGAAGGAGGAGGTCCTGTGGCCCTGTGACCGGGTGCTCCAAGAACAGGTGCCCCTCCGAATACCTCCAATGCTCTGCTGTGCTTCAGCAGGTGGAAAATGATCAGAGGCACGATTTTCTAATGTCTGGCTCTTTGGAGAGATGGAGACTGGTTGCCTGTACAACAGAATGGATCCCCCCTTCTTATTCCATGACTGACCTACTTACAGCGTAGCAAAAGGAGACTGATGAAGAGCCAAATCCATGGAACAGAAGTCACACTCCTTTTCAGGTAAACACCCGATTTTCTAAGTTGGAAGAACTGGACACTATAGCATACCCTATGATAATATATTCTGTTATAGTGTACCATCAGGTCACATGCACATCTGTTACTATA
The DNA here is from genome assembly GCF_004664715.2 of Peromyscus leucopus. Lineage (NCBI taxonomy): Eukaryota > Metazoa > Chordata > Mammalia > Rodentia > Cricetidae > Peromyscus > Peromyscus leucopus. Next base: position 80,415,676 of record NC_051067.1, read on the forward strand.
CGTGTTTTATGTGTATGATAGAGATGTTTTGTCTCTATGTATGTGTATGCATATGTACCATGTTCATGCCTGGTACCTGCAGAGCTAGAAAGGGCGTTGCCCCCCCCCCCCCCCAGCCCCCACACACTGGCACTTGAGCTATAGGCTATTGTGAACTGCCATGTAGGTGCTGAAAACCGAACCTGGGTCCTCTGCAAAAGCAGCAAGAGCTTTGAACTGCGGAGCTGTTCCTCCAGCCCGCACACATGTGTTTTAAAGTACATATTTAGATTAAAAAAGCATGCTTGGTTACGTTGCTAGGCAGTGCCATGCAGTACTTCGATACAGAAGAAAGAGAATGGATTTCAGCTTGGGAAATGGCTACGGATCCACAGAGCTGTGGAATGTGAGGTGGGGGAAAGTTGACATGGTTTTTGAAGTTCGTCTACTGGAGGGCAAGGTGTACACGAGAGCCCACTGTGAGCTGAAGAGAAAGGAGGAGTTTGGTTTGTTTCCTCTCTAATCTGGATAAAGTGTATTGAGAAAGCCTGACTAACACCCAAGAGGAATCATCTTTGCTGTAAAAAAAATAGAGTAATCATTGCAAAAACCTGAAATTAAAAAGTTTTTAAAAAAGGTGGGCTTCCCCAAATCTCTGAGAGTCCTTCACTATGTTAGAGGAGGATGTCAACAGAACACAAGGAGACACTCGATTGTTCGCAGTTGACTAGAAAATTCCAGGACTGTACAAAATCTAGAGTTCTAACACTCAGTTGCCCGTGGGGACCAGGATGCTGACAGGAGAGAAGGACGCTGGGCCCAGTGAGGATGGTCAGGGACAGAGACGAAGGCTCACTGAAGTCAGCTGTCCCTGGATCACACTCTGGGATGCTGTGATCAGCATGTGCCTGAGCTCCCGATTATTTTCACTGCCCCCAATTTTCAATTCTAGGTGTGGAGGAAGACTAAACTGACGTCAGTGTCATTTGCCGGAAACAAAATGGTTGTGAAGCATCTTGATTTGATACTGATTCGAGTCCACGAGGATTTGAAGACAATGGTCATCTCAGGAATGACTGGCAGGGAAGTGAAGGGGCTGGGACAAAACACCCAATCAAAACACCTCAGGGCAGTGGTCCTCAACCTTCCTAATGCTGCATCCCTTTAATACAGTTCCTCATGTTGTGGTGACCCCCAACCATAAAATTATTTCGTTGCTACTTGATAACTTTGCCACTATTATGAATCATAATGTAAATATCTGATATGCAGGAGGTCTGGTCTGTGACCCCCTAAATGGTCATGACCCACAGGTTGAGAATCACTGCCTTAGGGGAAGCCCGATTCGGTTAGTAGTTTCCGAGGCTTCATTTGATTAAAGGAGAGAGGTTGTAGCAGAGAGAACAGCTCACATCATGATAGTCGAGAAAGAGGTGGGAAGAGAGAGAGAGAGAGAGAGAGAGAGAGAGAGAGAGAGAGAGAGAAGAGAGAGAGAGAGAGAAACTGAGGTGAACTTCTCTTGAACCGCCTTTGCAGACACAGCTAGAGATGTGCATTGGTAACTTCCTAGTCACCTCCCAGTTCAAGCAGGTTGACAAGATTAACCATAACAGGTTGAAACAGGAAAGGGAAGGCACAGCTAACATGTGAAAAAGAGTAGGGTACGTCTGTGAATATCTCAGGGAACTCGAGGAAACCCATGGCTCAGAGGTGCTCACTAGAGTGGGGAAGAAGCTCTCTGGCGAAGAACTGCTGCTCCTCCAGGGCCCGGTCTGCATTTCTCTTCAGCTCCACAAGAGTGGAACATCTGCTTTTCGTCAGGTGCTGGCAGAAGAAAGCAGTCATGGGTTTGGTTGGGCCACTAACAATGTCCCGGACTGAAGTTCAGTGTCATGGACTGAACCCAGAAGCCAGATAGACCAATGTCTTAGTTTGGCTTTCTATTGCTGTGAGAAAGACCACGACCAAATTCACCTTGGAGAGAAAAGGATTTATTTGGCTTGCATGTCCTGATCACTGTTCATCACTGAGGGTCATTACAGCTAGATCTCAAGGAAGGAACCTGGAGGCAAGAACTGAAGCAGAGACCATGCCAGAACTTGCTCAGCTTGCTTTCTTATAGAACCCAGTACCACCTGCCCAGGGGTACACTGTCCACAGTGGGCTGGACACTCCCACATCAGTCATTAAGAAAATTACCTATAGACTTGCCTGCAGGGCAGCTCTCCATTGAAGTCATTGAAGTTCTCTCTTCCCAGATGACTCTGGCTTGTCCCAAATTGACAAAAAAAATTAACCGGCACCACCAGGAATACCGGACTAACGCATTTCTCCTACTTAGACACTTGGAGAAACCCTTTAAACTAGAACTTTTCACATGTCTAGTGAGTCCCGGTGTGTGCCTTAGAGTTGGGGGTCAGGCAAGCAGACCTGTTTTTCCTGTGACATTTTAGCAGGAAATTCAGCCTCCAAATGGCAGGCTCTGAGGCCTGGATGCTTCTCAGCTGTATCGCATGCATGTACGATATCAAGAAACCTCACTCTGGTACTAGCTGGCTGCACAAGGACAGGCAAATCTCTACCTGTTCCTGAGCCTCAGTTTCCTTATCTCAGTAAGCATCCATCAGAAAGTGTCTGCGATTCTGAGTGTGAGCTTTGGATCTTGCCTTGCACCGGAGAGGAGAACTACGCACTAGCCAGGATGGTGCCGGGCCTTGAGAACTTCCCGGAAGTGGAGGGATCATGGAGCCAGGTTTGTTGCAAAGGGTCACTTGTTTCCTCACTCACAGAAGTCAATGAATAGACAAGCTGTGGGAAGTCCCACGGGAAAGGAAGGCAGAGGCTCTGAGCCATGGCTCCTCTTCAGTAGACTGTTAGCTGGAAGCTACTTCGGCCCACAGTGTCATAAAGGAAGTCAGCAGCCTGCACCCGCCGCCTGTCAATTCTTGGCCTTTGAACAATGGTTAGTGATGGATAGGGCATGCCTCGCTCCTGTTAGTGGGTACCAGGAGACCCTGTCCGCTCTGCCCTTCTGCATCCCCGCCTTTAATCAAGGCCTCCGAGGTAATTGCTCTGTAGATGAACAGCTTGCAGCCTAGTGTGCAACTAACAATTAGTTTAGAGACTGTGATCTATAAATTTTGAGGTGAGGGAAAGAGGATTTGGGGCACGTGGGCTATCGTTTCTAATGAAGAAGAATCACACACCGGAAGGGATCCCGAGCATTATTGAGGCAGCTTAATATCATCGCGCCATGATTTGTAGGCCTCGGTAATGCCGCGTGACCGTGGGGAGGGAAAGAAAACAGGGGTGGGGGGAGCAAATTGTTGTTGTTTGTATTTCTTAGGAAAGAAACAAAACCCTCTCTCCCGGCTCACGATTTACGACATGTGGGCCGCCATCTGTACAAACCCCAGCGATCTTCAGTCACTGTCTCCACGGCTCTGTAAACAAGGCCTAACGGAGTGGGACACCGTGGAATGTCGTCCTATTTATTGTTTATAAAAATAAACGGGCTGGCCAGAGACGTATGCGAGTCGTTTCATGGAGCAGCTGCACAAGCAAGGGTCCGAGCGAGAGGGGAGCTGGGAAGTCGGGAGGGCGAGGGATCTGACCCAGCCAGTGAGAGGCTCTCATCATGGGACCTCTTCGGGAGATGAAAGGGAAGGAGGAAGCAGGGGGCAGGCCGGGAAAGAGCCAGATTCAATGCAAGCCAGGTCTAGCCTCTCCCTTTTTGGTCAGACCACTAGGTTAACCTTTGGAGAGCTGGTCTGGGAGAAGCACATCCTCATGGCGCAGGGTCCAAGGGATGCAGGGGGTAACTTATACTCTCAGGGGAACAAAGGACCAAGGAGATGTGAAAGTCCACCAGACTCCCCAGGAGCTGCTGTTTGACACAAAGCTGTGTGGGTCTCTGTCTTTTGCGAGTATTAAGAAGCAAGATGCAGTGACATCTTCCCTGGATCTAGGGGCAGGCGATTGGCTTCACAGCTTTCCAGCCCCAAGCCCCAAGCTGGCCTAAAACCTTTTGCCTCCCTGTTATTTGAGGGGTCCAGATTTGTCTCTGAAGCTAAGTGGCAAGGACAGGAGTCATGGTCAGAGGTTCACAGAATGCCATGATTGAAGTGTCCTCAAAGATGGCTCTAGTAGGTGGGCCTGGATAGGAGGGTGACCATAGCTGACAGAAATGGAATATGTCAGAATAGCCATGAAGTCTGAAATGTTCCCAACACAAAAAACCTGATGAACTCCTGGATGATGGCTGTATAATTGCCGTAATCTGATCCTCCCATACTGGGTACACGTGTTAAAATGTTTCACCATGCTGTCCCATAAATACAAAGAAATACTATATGTCAATTGCAAATAAAATTATACTAAAACCCCTCAATTTTTCTTTAAAAATTTGGAAAATGGAGGCCTGAATAGCCAAACAGCTAGCCCAACCTACAAATGAGCAGGACAAGTCTGAGGCTAGGCCCTTCCCAGAAGTCCTTGATTCTTGGCTGTGTTGCCCAGGTTGCCACAGACCATTGTCCCACTAGAAGCCTGGTTGATCTTCACATGAGGCCAGTGTCCTACTTGAAGGCACTGTGTGGCCCCCAATACACAGAGTCTCTGCTATAGGATGTGGTGTCTGCCAGCATCCCCAAGCTTCTCATTTGGACTTGTATGGGACCCCGTTTGCTGTAGGCACAACAGCCTTCCTTCTGTTCCTCGACTGTGCTGAGCTCTCTCCTCAGGGCCTTTGTGCTCCCTGTTCCTCCATCCGGAATCCTTGGACTCCTACAAGGAGCCCATCCTTCAGTCACTGCCCAAACACCATTGCCTCTGGGAAGGCTTCCCTCAGCACTCACCTAACACAGCACCCTCTCAAGTGCATTGACCAGCTTTGCTGGGGTTTGCCTCTGGTCATTCATCACAATTAGAAATGAGTGGGTACGGTTATCTATTTCTGGTCTGCCTCTGCTCTCTACTTGTTTATTTTAAGTGAGGACGCTCTCCCATGTCTCCAGAACTTCCAGAATCCAGACTTGAGTTTCATACCACTTAGCTCTTCAGAGCTGGCCCTTCACCATTCAGCCAAGCTTAGTGGGGTCTTGGTAACTGATGGTCCAAGGGGAAGAGCTCTGTGAACATGTGTGTGTGTGTGTGTGTGTGTATCCACACTCCCAAGAGAAGTTCCCATGGTTTACTTGGGTTTACCCAAGTTTACTTGGTGCCTTATTTGTTGTTTGCCTTTCGCACTGAGGATGTAGTTTCCTTGGACCATCAGTTACCAAGAGAAGACCTATGACTTCCATCAGCTTTTCTAAACTATTCTGTGTCTCAACATAAACTGAGCATCACTAAGTTAAGTTGTTGATACTTAGACTTATTTCAAAATTGAGAACATGTTTCCTAATTTATTTGAAAACAAAATGTTTCCCTCATAATCTAGGGTATTTGCTAAGCCCTGCAAATGCAGACAGTGTTGAAGTGTTTCCTTACTGAGGTCCTCTTACTGAGCAACTGCAGGTGCCAACCACCGCTCTCCAAGCCATAAGGACGGAGCATGTTTCTGCTCTAAACTCTTCGCTCCTAGGAAGCAGGGTGAACAGAGCAAGCAGATGTACCGGGAAACCGACTCCAGTTAGTGAAAGCGCTCTACAGAGAATGGGTTTGAGTTCCGTGACTAAGAGGAAGGCATTGCTTCTTGTTGGGTGACTGGGGGAAGTATCTTTGCCACTGTCTCCATTGACCTGAATGACCAATGACCATGAATGACAAGATAGAGGCAGCCAAACCGCATCCTGGAGAATATTTCTAGACTCAAAAACAAAGGGAAGTTGAAGGCTGGCCCTGTGGTGGGAGTCAGCTTCCTAAGTTCCCAGGGTGGCGGTGTGGCTCTGGATAAGAAAGCGGGGTGAGAGATGGTATGAGGTGAGAGCAGGGGGAGCAGTGTCTCCAGGGGCCTGGTGATATTTGGTGAAGAGTCGGCTTCATTTTAGCCTTCTCAGATCCCCCTGGGACCTGTTAGAACCGTATCGAACCCATCACACGAGATGCTTCTGATGATACCGGCTGCCACTGACATCGCCTCTTCATTTCCTGTTTGCTAGCATGTGTTGTCAAGTAAAATTTGGAATATGCAAATGAGTTGAGAAACGGTTGAGTCCTACATATTTGAAAACTGTCTTTGCTTCCAACACTTAACAGATACTATAGTTTAGCTGAGTATAGAATTCTAAATAGTATGATTTGAAATTTGTGCTTTTGCTTCCAGAAGTCTGTGTTATTGTCGTGACACAGACATGGCTAGCGTCGTCTCATGCCTTATAGATAACTTGTTTCTTTTCTATTTATTTTTACGTGTGTGTGTGTGTACATGCCACACTGCGTATGTGAAGGTCAGCGAACAACTTCTTAGAGATTGGTTCTCTCCTCCCATGTTGTTTTTGAGGCAGGGCTCTCTTGCCTCTGCCCTTGGGCTGCGTATATGAACTTTGGCTGACTCTCTGGCTAGATCCACTGGCAAGATGGCCAGCAGGTGCCCCTCCTCTGTGATGAACTTCAGGAGCCCAGTGCAGACCTTCATGTGCTCTTCCCTGTTCTGTGTGCTCAGAATGGGGCAGATCCTTGCTCTGCCTCCTCACCCCTGTTCCCCTTCCCACCTCTGCTCTGCTCTCCACGACAGATGGCATCTAGCTGGTCAGGCTTTGCCTCCCCTCCATGTTCTAGACCCATTCCCAGATCCCATGCACATTCTCTGTTCCAGAAATGACTGGGACTTCATGTTCTCCCGAGGGAGTTCTTCCTATGCTTAGCACTCTGTGAGTCTGATAGTGAGACTTCATCAATACCAAGGAGAGAGACAAACATATGGATCTCTCCACCTCTCAGAGCTGGAAACCTGTTTAAGATGGCATCTGACCTTGGTTCTTAGGGGTCAAGACTGCAGAAATCAGCCTCCACTGAAACAACTGCCTAGGTGTTTACAGGAAAGACCATGACAAGAAAAAACAAACAAACAAACAAACAAACAAACAAAACAGAACAAAAAGCCTAGGCAGATTAACAGTGCAGCAGGCATGTGTAAATGTCCTGTAGCTTCCTTATCTTGCTCAGGACAGATTCCTGGTAGACACATTTCCTTCACCCAGGCATTACCACCTGGCTGCCAGGAAACAGGATGTGGGGGGCAGGGCAAAAAGAGTGTAGGAAGGAAAGCGCAAAGAAGGATTTGAAGGGGCCCCTACCATCTTCACCACCAGCTTCCCAGAGTGGGTTCCACCCACGCACCCTGGAAAGAGCAGCCCCTCACTCCTACAGTGCTCAGGGATGACCTCCCGAGGGAGTGCCTCATGTCCTCACGTGTCCTCATGCACAAAGACTCATGTGCTAGGAAAGGTTGGTGGTGTCCACTGTGGACAAGGTGAGAGGAATGGACGTTTTCAGAGGTAGGGCCTAGTACCAGGTATCTGGCTTCTTGTGGGTGGGGCTCTCACAAGGGACTGATGTCATTATTTTTTTTTCAAGTGACCCCAGTTGCATATAAGAGATCAAGAATTGTTCCCTGGCCATTCTCTCTGGCAGTCTCGTGTTTCTCTGGTTACGAAGCTGTCCCTTATGAGGTCCTCATCAGAACTAAGTCAGTGCTGGGGATACTCTCTTAAACTATCAACCTGTGAGCTAAATAAACCTCTTTTCTTTATACATCACCCAGGCTCAGGTATTCTGTCATAGCTGACTACTGCAGTGAATGGATCCATACTTAATGAAAACATTTTTCTGTCTTCTCTGGAACTTTACTGAATAGTACATAAGTGAGCAGAGAAATATACTAAAGAGGTGTCTTCTTTTGAATTCTCTATTCCTATAATATTTCAAAATTTTGCGCTCCAAATTAGCGTCTCACTTAATCCTTATACTGACTCAAGGGGAACAGTGTGAGTAATCACCCTAGTCACCCATGGAGGAGGGCAGGAGTCCAGAAGCCACACAAACACATTGGTGCAGGCAGAATTTGCACCCAAGTCTCCAGAAGACCATCACTGTTCTCTTCCTAGTAGGTGCCATTGCCTTGATCCCATCCTGTCTAGAATTCAGGCAGGTATTAATTCTTCCGAAGTTCTATGTAATTAAGAAGTCTGAGGACTTCCCTTATAGACTGTATAGGCCATTAACAGCACACAAGGGTTTGACAGAAAGAACACCTGAGAGAGAGAGAGAGATCCATTCATAAATCATCATGTATTTATTGTTCTAGCACCACATACATGCTAGTGGGCTGGTTTATAGTACTGTATTAGAAGTACAGAGACTTTGTCTTTCTTCCATGGAGCTTATGACCGTACTGTATGGGTTGCTCTATACATTGCTCTGCATTTTACGGCTATCTTTATTCATTTAGGCTACTGTAACAAAGTGCCTTAGACTGGGCAACTTATGAAGAACAGAAACTTTACCTTTACAGTTGCAGAGGCTGAGAAATTAATAATTAAGGTGTTGACAGATTTTGTTTCTGATAAGGATTTGCTCTCTGTTCCTCAAATGGTACCTTGATATTGTGTCTCATGAAGGTGGAGCTCTTGTGACTACATTACCATATTTCTATCACACTGAACGTTAGTTTGCAATATAAAAGTTTAGAAGGAACCAGGTAGTGGTGGTGGTGGTGGCGGCGGCGGCGGCAGCAGCAGCGGCGGCGGTGGCGATGGCAGTGGCCTATGCCTTTAATCCCAGCACTTAGGAGGCAGAGGCAGGTGGATCTCTGAGTTTGAAGATAGCTTGGTCTACAGAGAGAATTCCAGAACAGCTAGGTCTACACAGAGAAACCCTGTCTTGAAAGGAGAAGGAGGAGGAGGGGGGGGAGGAGGAGGAAGGGGAGGAGGAGGAGGAGGAGGAGGAGGAGGAGGAGGAGGAGAAGAAGAAGAAGAAGAAGAAGAAGAAGAAGAAGAAGAAGAAGAAGAAGAACTTAGAAAGGATACCCATGTTCAGACCACAACACGGTGCAGAAACAGACCAACAGCCATTATGTACACACATGCATTTAGTAAATACAAGAATGGCACATTATCATTGTATGAGCAGGCAGAGGGCTCCCAAGACAAAGGCATCTGGACCTAGGAGGCCAAGTAATTCCCTGGGGAACTTGGGCAGGCTGTCCTTCTCTTTAGAGCTGTTTTCTCACCTGAAGAATGGCCTTACCTTTTATAGGCTGAGCTCGATGTGTCTGACTCTTTTTACAGTGAGCATGTATTACTTCAGGAAACAGAAAAAAAAAGACAGCCAGGATTAGAGTGAAGGCTGAAGAGAGGCGGAGGATTTGAAAGGTGGGATTCCAGCATGGTCTCCTGGGACTTGTCTGAAGACCGGCTCCCGCTCTGTCTACTGCCTGGGGTCTCTGTATCTTCTGACGTACTGTCTTACAGTATCAGCACCGCCCATGTTCTCTCTTCTAATGAGCTGCCTTTTCACACACAACAGATTCTGGGTCTGTGAGGGGGCAACTGAGTCAGAGAGACCAGTGCCCTTGCCTCGACACATGAGTGACAGCTGAGGTGACGAAGCAGCCGGTCTTTGTCTTTGCCTGGACAAAGTCCTTCAGTCCTTTCTGCTGCTGCCGCTCCAGGACTGTTTTGATCTTAGTATTAATCCGCTTGTGTTCAAGTACCTTATTTTGACTTTCCTGGCCCTTGTGTTTCAGACAAGTTTTTTGAACATCTTTTTTCGGTTTAAAATTCTTTAAAAATGCCATGTGATTTCACTGATCTTACCAGAAACCAATAAAAACACATTACTTTAAAAATAACTCCTATAAAAGCCCTCACTTGTGCAAGGCTTTCGTTCTAATAAAAATGGAGCTAAGCAAAACCTCTTAAAACTGCTCGCAGGCATCCGTGGGACTTGGCATGTCCAGGCTGCGCCACCTCCAGAGGTGATGAAGATACCAGACCTCTAGCCTGTCTGCGGAGTCTCCATCCAAGAAAAATGAACTCACCTACTATCCCAAAGAATCGGAGTGTGGTAACGTCTTACAGAAGGCCACTGCTCTGTGCCTGGCCGGTGTAGCCGTGGGGAATCCACCATCTTTTCCGTAGTGTGTGAGGTTGTGGTGGGTTTTCTTTCTTTCTTCTCCTCCTTTTTTTTTGTCTTAGTTTCCTAAATATAGAATTAATGGGTTATAGGGAAAGTCAATGGTTGCTCTTATGTGGGTCTGGAGAGTGGAAAGAAAATACTGACTTTTCTTTAGGCTTCAAAATTCTCTTTGGGATGGAGCCATCCAAGGTCACCTTTTATGTCCCAGGCTGTGAAGTTGCGATGGGAAGGGCTTGCTAAAGATGGTTCTATTGGCACACGGCAGAGGAAGGGTTTCTGGGTGCTCACCCTTGGGTAGCAGCTTCAATAGTCCATCCCACACTCTCAGGCAGAGGACTTTGAAGGTATAGATTTGTCATGGGATCCCAGAGTTTAAAATGATTACTATTACTATTCTTGTTGTTGCCAAAAAGATTCCTGGGATATCCAGATGCTCACTCAGTCTGGGACTCAGAGGTGTCCAAACAGAAAACAGCAATCACAAGCGGTGATTGAATTAACCATTTCCTCTTATGACCTGGGGAGGAGAAAGAACGTGCTGATGTGGGCTCTCATTCCAAGATGGATGCTTTGGACCAGGAGATGCTTGACACCCCCCACCTTCACCCAAGACAAAACCTGTGGTCAGGTCCACGCAGGAACCACTCCAAGCAGCACCCTGCCATCGCTGTTCCCAGGTTCCTTAAAGACTTAAGACTACTAAAGAAGTGTGGGCCAGCTGGTGGCAGTGGCACTCATCTTTAATCCCAGCTCTTAGGAGGCAGAGGCAGGCGGATCTCTGCGAATTCAAGGCCAGCCTGGTCTACAGAGCAAGTTCCAGGACAGCCAGGACTGTGATATAGAGAAAATTTGTCTCAGAAAACCAAACCGAAATAAAATAAAATAAAAATAAAAATAAAAAAAGGCTCAGTTAGTGATGGTTTAACCAACCGTTCTTCTGATAAACTTGATTCCCCAAGTCTTGTTGATGAAGTACTTCAAGTCCTCGGGAAAGCATTGCCCACAAGCAAGGATTCTGACACTCTCTTGAATGACTCCCAAAATGCATCATGAGAAAAAAATTAATTCCCACAGAGCCCAGCCTTTCCGTATTTTGAGTGGGAGAAACTCTCCAGGGGAGAGTTCTCTGTGTTGCTTAATGAGAGAACACTGCCTTTGTTTTCCTTTATTTTCATGGCTGGAGATGTCAGTTCAGGCATTTCACAAATGTCCCTCAGCCCCCTGATCTCACTGTGGGGGAGGTGCATGCTGTACTGAGAACTTGCAGCTCTCTCTCAACTCAATCTGCTCTACTGGGGGCAGGAGGGGGTCTGGGAAGGCGGGGGGGGGCACGGGGGGTGAGGGGACGGTGTGGGGGGGAGGAGGACCAAATGTCTGCTTCCATGTACTTGCAGGAGGCACTTCTCAATGGCCATCAATAACTGTGGAATCTCACGAGAGTGCCCCCTGCCCATGTCTTTAGGTTTGCATTTACTTTCTTTCTTTTCTTTTTTCTTTCTTTTCTTTTTTCTTTTTTTTTTCTTTTTTCTTTTTTTTTTCTTTTTTTTTTTTTTGGTTTTCTGAGACAGGGTTTCTCTGTGCAGCCCTGGCTGTCCTGGAACTTGCACTGTAGCCCAGGCTGGCCTCAAACTCACAGAGATCCGTCTGCCTCTGCCTCCCGAGTGCTGGGATTAAAGGCGTGGGCCACCACTGCCCTGCCTGCATTTACTTTCTTTGACTGTCCTTGGAATCTGAGAATGTGAGGATCAAGTCATTTTCTTTTCTTTTTTTTTCCTGAGACAGGGTTTCTCTGTGTAGTTTTAGTGCCTGTCCTGGAGCTCACTCTGTAGACCAGGCTGGCCTCGAACTCACAGAGATCTGCCTGGCTCTGCCTCCCGAGTGCTGGGATTAAAGGTGTGCACCATCACCGCCCAGCCAAAGTCATTCTTGCTCCTTTGGGTTTTTTGTTTGTTTGCTTTGTGGGTTTTTTGCTGTAAGACAGGATCTTACTTTGTAGCCCATGTGGGCTTACACTCGCAATCCTCCTGCCTCAGCTTCTGGGTGCTGGGATTCATAGGTATGACTAGCACATTGAACTTTCCTCTTGGCTTATTTCAGTTCAGTTTTTACTTTTACTTTCTACCCCCTCTACTCAGACTGAGATAACCTGGGCTAACCGACCTTTGAGCTCTTCAAGACCCCACACCCATGGCAGTGACTTCAGCTTGTCAAACATGTAGTTATGCTGCTCAGGGAAGGAAGGACATGTGTTAGAAACCTGTTTTTCTTCTCTCTGGACCCTGGTCCAGTCCTGGATGATCACAACTGAAAGTCCAGGCCTTTGAATGTTCTTGTAGTATGGTATACGTGCTGGGGTTCCCCTAGCGTTTTGGGTTCAGGCTGGAGTCAGCACAGGGCCCTGGAGGAATCTGATCTCCCTGCAGGTCACTGTCAGAAGAACAGAGGTAGAGAAGGATTAGCACCCAGGTAGTAGTTCATAGGTCTTCCTTACTTATTTGTTACATAGGTCTTGCTCTACAGGCTGGGCTAGCCTTGAGCCTGTTATCCACCTGCCTCAACCTCCCAAGCGCTGGACTATGGAGGTACACACCAAGCCTGGATTTCCTCTTCTCTTCTCTGCCTTCTGCTGCTTCCTCTTATCTTCTTCCTCTTCATCTCTCTTCCTCCTCCTCCTCTTCCTAATATTCTTCTTCTTTTTCTCCTCTGTTTCCTTTTCCTCTATCTCCTCTTCCATTTTCTTTCCTTCTCCTCTTCCTCCTTCTTTCTCTTCCTCCTCTTTCTAATATTTTTCCTCTCTCTCTCTCTCTCTCTCTCTCTCTCTCTCTCTCTCTCTCTCTCTCTCTCTCTCTTTCTCTCTCTTGGTTTTTTCGAGACAGGGTTTCTCTGTAGCTTTGGAGCCTGTCCTGGACTAGCTCTGTAGCCCAGGGTGGCCTCGAACTCACAGAGATCCACCTGCCTCTGCCTCCCAAGTGCTGGGGTTACAGGCATGCACTACCACTGCCCGGCTTCTCTTTCTTTTCTATTTCCTCTTCCTCTATCTCCTCTTCCCCCTCCTCTTTCATTTCCTCTTTCTTTTCCCCCTCTGTCTCCTCTTTCTTCTCTTCCTCCTCCTCCTCTGTCTCTCCTTCCTACTCTTCTTGGGGAGGGAGGAGCAGTCATGACCCCAGGCCCAAGTTTCATGCCCAGGTGTCAAAGCTTCTCCCTGGCCATCACATCTGTATGTATGTCTAGGTCTGGTGTTCCCAGAGATGGTTCTAGAACTCATAATGTCTCCAAGAGGATGGTGACATTTCTTCTTCAGTACCAAATCGATCTTCCCCCCAACACTATGGTTTCCCTTACCTAAAAATTATGTTCGCTCAAAAGAAAACAGGAACTTTGTCTCTTGTTTCTGAGCAGGTGATAGGAGTCTATGGGCCCTCCCTCGCTTCCCAGGGAGCAGACAGAACTCTGCTGTCATCTCGGGGCTGGGGAAGAGAATTGGTGTTTCCAGCAGGTCATTACAGAGCAGAATGGCTGCTCCAACTGGCAGCTGGCCATGTGCTCTGTGGCCCTTGTTGGCATCTGTCATCACTGTCACTCAAAGCTGACCAGCTAAGTCCCTCATCGTGGGTGTTTTGCCAGAGTTTGCCTCAGCGCTTCTCTGCTTCTTGGACCTCTTATTAATATAGACCTCAGAGGCCTTTAATAAAATAACTGAATATAACTCATGTTCTCAAACGAGCGTATTATTTATTCATTAGTGTTATGCCCAGAGAGCAGTGCTTCCTGTTGCATGGAGAATTAATGAAAGAAAAGCAATATGGCCCTAAATCCCCCATTTACAGCCTGGAAGCCTGGAGCAGCTCCGTGGTGAAGCCCTGTTTCAGGCCAGGCCGCCCCCCTCAGGGACGTCTCTTTATCATTCTATCTGCCCACAGTGGACAGCCTGATCATTTTGTGGGCTCAGCACATATCTTGCTCTGCTTTGCGAATGCTTTCAGTTGGGGTAAAACTTAAAACACATTTTCCCCAAGCACTTTTCCTCTTAATTTTTAAACTCGTATATTTTAGGGGAAATTTAGCCCACGTGTTTCTCATTATCCCTGATTCATTTGCACTTAACTCATCAAAATGTTGCTTTACAAAAGTTGCTTGCTTTCCAAGGGCTCCTGAAGCTCTTGCCCCACCCCCCCCTGGTACAATTCTTATTTTTGAATCAGGAATTTTTGCCCCTAGCAGCAGGAATATTGGCATATTGTGGGAAAGGCTGGCAGGTGTGGATTCCAGCCTGCGACTCAGTTGTATCTTTCTTTCCTCACAACACCTGCATCGGACAGAGATGGTCAGCCTCGAATGAGGTGAAGATGCGCCGAGCACTCCCAGAGGGAGTAGGCTCGGAGTCTGCCCCTTAGGGGCCACTTTCTCATGTGCACAGTGGGGCCATGGGGCCATGTGGTACAGAAGCACCCCAACGGCGAAGACCAGCTGAGGGACGAACACAAGGACATTACACGGGAGCACACGGGTCAGTCACCACCTTTCAGATTTGCATGCAAGGCCCACGCAACCTGTATCACATTCTTTCTCAGAGAGAAACTTGGGATTGTACTCTAGCTACTCCAGAAATAGACACCAAGACCAGGGTTCACATGCAAGCACTCCATTTGACAGGCTGTCCTGAGAGCTTCTGATCAAAGAGTGGGAGGATGTTAGTCAGAGCTCACTAGAGAAAACTAGAACCAGTGGTGGGTGTGTGCCTGTGTATAGATGTGTCTGCATGTATGCATATGTGCGTGTATATGCATGTGCGTGTGTTGTTGTGTGTGTGTGTTGTGTTCATGTGTGGTGTGTTGTTGTGTGTGTGTGTGTGTGTGTGTGTTTGCAGCATTTGTATGTTGGTTGCTGTGTATAGATGTGTCTGCATGTATGCATATGTGCGTGTATATGCATGTGCGTGTATGTGTCTGTGTGTCTGTGTGTGTCCGTGTGTCCGTGTGTGTCCATGTGTGTGTCCGTGTGTGTGTCGTGTGTGTGTCGTGTGTGTGTCCGTGTGTGTGTCGTGTGTGTGTCGTGTGTGTGTCCGTGTGTGTGTGGGTGTGTCTGTGTGTGTGTGTGTGTGTGATAAGGAATTGATTTGCATGGTTGTGGAGCATTGCTAAGTCTAAGTCCAAAATCTGGTAGGCTTCAGGGAAGAGTTACAGTTCAACCCCCCACCCCCATGCTGGGAAACAAGAGCCAATGTATCATTTGAAGCTTAAGGGCAGCCTGCAGGTGAGTTCCCTCTTGCTAGGAGTTGGAGAATTCCCTTTTGCTAGGAGGAGGTCACCCTTGTGTCCTGTTCAGGCCTCAGTGGACTGGATGAGGCCCACCAACAGTATGGAGGGCAGTCTGGGTTTTTAGTGTTAATGCCAACTAGATGCATTTCCCATCTCTAACCAGGGAAACATTCACAGTGGTAGACCTAATAATATCTGAGCACTTTGGGCAGGAAAAGGCAGGAACCCAGCAGAGTGGCAGTAGGGGACAGGCTGTCATTCTGGACAACTGGGGTTCTATAAACTGGAAAGCTATGGGAAGGGGGTGATGATGACCACACCCCAGTGTCCTTAGGGGGCACTGGCAGAGGGCCATTCCCTACATCATGCTGCACAAAGCCTGCAGTAGATTTAGCCATTGGACCCAGCAAGCCAAATGCCAACCGCTGATGGCTAAAGGCTGGTGCCAAAAGATCAGGTTGGATGTTACCAGCATCAGCTGCAAGATTACTTTTGCTCTTGTGCCCTGAGTGACACAGCCTGGCTCCCACCGTGTCCCACGCTTGCACATTCCACAACTTCAAAGTTGGATACAAAACAGGCTCAACTTCAGCCACAAGAAATTGAGAATCCATCCTCAAGAGTCGCTGAGTCTATGCAGAGAGGAGATAGAGCAGGTCAGGGTCTGGGAAGGCCTGGTCTGGGTGGGGCTGGGTGGAAGCTCTTATTGCACACACACACACACACACACACACACACACACACACACACACACACAGCATTGCGAGTATCACCAGTAGTCTAGTCCCAGCTGGCAAGAAGATCCTGTGCCAGGGCAGGGAAGCCTTTCATTCAGCTTTTAACATAGTAGAAAAGCCAGACACGCCTTTAATCCCAGCATGAGGGAGGCAGAGGCAGACAGATTTCCGTGAGTTTGAGGTCAGCCTAGTCTACATAGGGAGTTCCAGGACAGTGAGGCTGCATGTATTTATTTATTTTTTTAAGATCACTAACTTTTGGAGCTGGAGAGGTGGCTCAGCAGTTAAGAGCACTGGCTGCTCTTCCAGAGGACCTGGGTTCAATTCCCAGAACCCACATGGCAGCTAACAACTGTCTCTACCTCCAAGATCTGACACCCTCACACAGACATACATGCAGGCAAAGCATCAATGCAAATAAAATAAAATAAATAAATTATAAAAAAAAATCACTAACTTTCAAATGACTAAATGGAAGAAAGAAATATAAGAGTCATCCTTCTAACAAGAGAGAAATGTAAGTGCTTGGCTTTGTTTTAAAGTCACAGTTAAAAGAATCACGACGCATGCTTCCTCTGGACCCCACCTTCTCGCTCTCTTTACCTTCTGAGCCATGCAAGGACTTTTGGTTGTTGCTTCCTTTAGCTTTGTTTCTTCACACTTTCTTTCTGCAAATGAAAGGTGATGCTTGTGTCTGTCATGTCCTTCTGGAATACATACATACACACTGGGAAGTGGCCGGACCTCACTGACCTGCATCGTGCACACAGGCAATCATAACTTCATACGCTCTCTATTTCTGTCATGAGAACATGTAAAGTTTGATCTCCTGGTAGTTTTCAAGAATATACTTCACTATCATTAATCATGGTTACCATGTCGTACAGTAGAGCTGTATTGAATAGCTTTATTGAGATTTTATTCATATATGCAGAAATTACTTACTTAAAGATCACGACTTTGAGCTCAATGATAGTTAGAAAAACTATCACCTAAGTCAGTTTTAAAACTTTTCTATCGTCTGGGAAAGTTCCCTGTTCACTCTATCTGTTGCCTTCAAACCTCCCTTGTGCGCCAGCCCTGGTCACTGCTAATGTTTGTGACTCTGTAGACGGGCCTGGTCTGGGTGGGTCATGTAGACGGGTGAGGCTACATGTGGCCTTTGGTTGGCTTCTGCACTTCCACTAAGCAGGATATTTTCAAAGTTCGTCCAGTTGCAGTCTCTATCAAGTTATCTCTTTTTATTGCCACATAATACCACATTTTATTTATCTGGTCACCAGAAGATAGACATTTGAAGTGTTTCTACCTTGGGAATACAAACATAATTCACTGTTGAAATAATCTCAGAGAGAGTTAAATGTTTTTTTTCATAGCCACATATTTTCCATTCAAGAGTGACTGGACGCTATCAACACACATGTTGCCAATAGTCATTTAATGTATCATGTGTAGAGTCCTGGGGATGAAGAAAGAAAGCCACTCACAGAAGTTAGGTTCTCATCATATCTATGCACTTAGGGAGTGTGGTTTGACTAGGCATTTAGTTAAGTCTTAGAGGCCTGGAAATGACAGTGAACATGATCCAAGGAGCCTTTTCTTTATGATGAGATGCCTTGAGATCATGATGAGATTCAAATCCTAGCTGTGTGACTTTGGGCAAGGTGGTTAACTTGTTGAGTTCTTCTACGAAAGGAGGAAAATAAAAATAGTTCCTATGTCTTAGACCTGTGATGAGTTAGACCATGCACAGCTTTTCCCAGGGAAAGGTTAGCTGGTATCCCCAGTCTAAAAGTGGGGGCCCAAGAGAGCCTAGGCTATGCCTTTCATTCCTGCCACTCAGAGGCTAAGGCAAGATTTCAAGTTCAAGGCCAGGCTGGACTAGAGAGTGAGTTCAAGGCAGCATGGACAACTTAGTGAGACCCTGTCTCAAAAAACAGAAAGGAGGTTGAAGATAGAGCCGGGGGATCAAGCATTCACCACACACATACAAGGTTCGGGACTTAATCCTCAGTCCTGAAATAACTGGTTGATTAATTAATAAAACAGAAAATAAAAATGTGTAAATCTGTGCTCAGTAACCCAAATTCATGACCTCCATGCCCTGTGTGAGTCTTCTGGGATCATTCCCCTTGTGGTGATAAGAGTTATTTTCTTAGCATCTTCCCTCCCTTTGGGGTCAAATGAAGTTATGGATGGCAAAGTGTGGCCTCTGGGTCTTCCTCTGCTCTTTCCCTGTCCTCTGGAACATCTCTCACTGGTCTGTCAACCTTAGAAGTTTCTATACATAGCCTCTGAATATTGCTTTTCCAGTGAACCACCCTCTAAACATGGTGAAATGGAGCAGTCTGAGCAGGAGGATTCTGCAGTCCTGAGTATCCGAACATGCTGAGGCAGGGGTAGAGTTCTCACACTCTAGATGCCGAAACTTAGCTTTTTGCTAATGTTTTATCATATCATCTCCATGCACAGAAAATATCACAATAAACACCTGCACGCCAAATCCCTCGGTTCTTTAATCAACACTTTTTAGTACTTGCTTATTGTCTGTGGCTCCATCCTTTTATCTGTGGAGGATTTATGTCCTAAAGTCAGACCAATGAGTTGCCTTTCAGATGTGGGAATATGGTCCTCAGACTGCTCCATATCACCCCCTTCAGTTGCCTGGGCACCCACAGCCTCACCTATTCTGTGCTCCATAGACCACGACATGTGGAGGGAATTCTGTTAGGTCGCATCCAGAAGCATCATTTAGCATCTTTCCTTGTAGATTTAGAAGTTACCTAAAAAAGTTCTCACTGAGATGCAGTGGCTTGATTTCTCTTTGGGAAATGTAGTTGGCACTGCTGGCTCATCTATTCTCTAACTTTTTTTTTTCACTTAAGACCTCATAGTCCGTGATAAAATCAACACCAGAACTGAGGTTTTTGTTCCGCCCCAGAGTGATTCTGGACTCTGTCATCAAGTTATCTCCCAGTTTCCCCCTCCTCTTTGTTTTTCTTTTTTGACAGTGTGTTACTACCCTTGGCATAGAGCTTACAATCCCACGGCTTCAACATCCCTAGTCCTGGGACTGTAGGGGAAGCTCCCACCATGGTGTCTGGTTTCCTTAAGCCCTGCTATACTTAGATTGGATTAACAAGAGAACTTTGGGCCCTAGTAACCACACATTTAAAAAAAATAGATGTTGTGTTTATACACTAAAGTTAACATAGTTTTCAGATACCTCTAACTTCTCCTTGGCAAAATGAAGTCTGGAGAGCATGCACTCTTCTTTTATATATTGGGAAACTGAGGCATTGGGAGGTTAAAGGACCTGTGTGAACATTGGAATTAAGGCCATATTACACAGGATTCATGGACTTGTTCCTGACTTACCAAATGTTTGTTTCTGCTGTGAGCACTGCTTCAGGAATAAGTGCAGCTCAGATCCCTCCATTGCTGACGGGAAACAAGTGAGTAAGCAGTTAACTTTTTTTCACAATGCCCCTGAAAACAAGTCAAGAGAGATACAAAGTTAATGACTGAAAATGACTACTTTCTAGACAGTGGTTGAAAGATGCCTATTTTAAGCAGGTAATATTTGAATTGGTATTCAATAATGAGCAAATCAATCATTTCTAGAGTACAAAGAGGGACCCAGGACTGCCAAGGCCAACAACACAAGCCAGCTTTGGGGATTGGTCCTCTGAGAGGGCATGGCAAGAGGGTTTGAGACTTTTAAAGACAGTAAATGATGAGAAAGGATTTTGTAAACATTATCTAACATGACTCCCGATGACCCCTGCCCCTGGTGTACATGTCCTTGTGTGACTTCCGTCTGTTGAATGTAGGTAGAGCAGTGACCCGATGCTCATCAACAGAATACAGCCAGTGTGGTTGATACCATTTCAGAGACTAGCTCATGCCAGGTTCTGACTGTATTTTGCTGGCTTCTCGCCAGCTCTTTTTGTGTGGTTACTCTGAGGTGGGAAGATCGCTTGGCAAGGAAGGAACTGTGAGTGGTTATCTGTCATACTCTATAAAGACCTGAGTCCTGCCAACAACCACAGAGCAGGCTTGGAAGCATACTCTTCCCCTGTTGGGCCTGCAGATGAGGCTGGAGCCTCAGTCAGCACTGACCCAGGCCTTCTGAGAGTCCCTGAGGCAGGGGACCCAGCTGAATCCTGCCCAGAGTCCTGATTCCTGGATGGCTGCAGTTGAAGTCATTTTGGGGTGAGGGTGCCCAGGACTGGCCTGGGTTATTCATATGTAGCAGGAGAAAATGAATTAGCTCTGATGAAGCATCCATAGAACGTATGCAAGATGACTAGACTCCAGAGCAGGGAAGGCCCACCCAGGAAACTGCTAAGAGTTTCATCTTCCTGTACCCAGAAGGCCGAAGTAAGAGGATTTCCCCAAATTCCAGGCAGACATAGGTCACATAATGAGTTCCAGGCCAGACAGGGCTACAGTGTGAAACCCCCTCTCAAATAAAACAAAGTAAATTAAAAAACAAAACAAAACAAAAACCAACAATCTAAACAAGCAAGATCTTTCTTCTTCTATCAGGAACTTCTTATTGGTGCCTGAAATCCAGGACATAGGGCATTTACTTCCAGATAGGTAGATCCTTCATTGAGGACCCCTCACAGCAGGGCCCTGTCACAATAGAGACCTCGCTGTGGAGCCCTCACTGTGGACTCCTCACAACACAGCCCTGACAGAAGAATTGCCACACTACCCCATCTTCTTCTGTATCATAATTCCCATAACTAATTAAGAATAAAGACTTGTGATGTCTTTACTCCTTGAAGAACTGAAGTCATAACTGTTTCTCCATGCTGGTTATGGTCTTCAGTGCCCCTCTCCGCCAATTTCATGTATTGTTCATAGGTGGGGTACTCTGGAGGCTCATGAGGGCTCTTCTCATAGATACATCACTCCATAGGTAGAGTCCCACTGTAGCAGATTTGGGAGTGATGCTTCTCTACCGCTTCCTGGCTGCTGTGAGATCAGCTGTTCTGCTCCATCGTGTGTTCCCTCCACCGTGTTC
The DNA here is from genome assembly GCF_004664715.2 of Peromyscus leucopus. Taxonomy (NCBI): domain Eukaryota; kingdom Metazoa; phylum Chordata; class Mammalia; order Rodentia; family Cricetidae; genus Peromyscus; species Peromyscus leucopus. Next base: position 80,436,765 of record NC_051067.1, read on the forward strand.
TTCCCCATCACAGGCCCAGAGACGATGAAGCCATGTGGTCATGGACTGAGATATTGGTGCTCTAGGCCAGAATAAACCTTTCTTTCTTGTAAAAGTTGATTCACCCAGGTATTTTGTCACAGTGACAGAAAGCAGGCTAGCCTATGTTTATAGAATGTGGAATGGTCCCAGGAGTCCCATGGACAGCAACAGGTACCTAGGTCTCCTACAAAAATGGTGGAGTGTTTGCCTGTAACCTAGACATACTTTGTTGATCTTCATTTACTTATTTGTGTGTGTGTGTGTGTGTGTGTGTGTGTGTGTGTGTGGTATTGGGGATTTAGTGTACTTTACCACAGAGCTATACCTTTACCCTCCTACCCCGTCTATGTACTTTCAATCAACTCTAGACAACTCACAACATGTAGCATACTATAAATGTGGTGTGAATTGTTACTCTACAGAATTCAGGCAGTCATATTAAGAACAGTAAGTCTTGCATGTTCAGAACAGATGTTTTCTTCTTAATATTTTCTATCTGTTTCTCTTGAATCCACAGCCATAGAACCCACAGTATAGAAAGCCAGCTGTGTTAGATGGAATATACCCTTAAAATCACCAATGAACATGTTCGGGGGTGGGGATGTGCCAGGTCTTGGGAGTGCAGGCAATTGCATGGACACAAGTGTGTGCACAGCTATGCATGTCCATGGGGTCTGTATGCGCAGATGTGACTGTGTGTGCCTGGGAAGCGAGAACGAATCTTCAGTCTCACGCTGCGTCCCAGTGACTCTCTTTCTCATACACACTCAGTCTGCCTTCCTACAGCCCTCCCAAGCCAGAAGCTGGCAGATGAACTCTGGGTTCGGAGACGGCAAGACCAATGAGACACAGACAGACGGAGTTAGCTCCCTGAGCCAGACTAAAATGATAGCGGAGTCAGAAGCAAGTCAGATAGCGTCAAGTCCCACACTGTTTGGGGCGGAGCTGCCCAGGGGCTCTTGTAGATCCACGTGTAACGTGCGTTTCTGGCATGAGTACTGTGTCAATTACTGGACCATTCACATTTCAGCTGACGCGGGCAGTGAAGCTTGCTCCTTGCCTGCTACATAATTCAAGGTAGAAAGAAAAGAGGGTGGGTTTCATCAGGGTCTATCCTATCTTTGTCCTTTGTTCTGGAAGGCATTTGCATACCTAAAGGGAAATGGCCTCTTTAATTTCTTTCCCTTCTCCTAATCAGCTGAGGCCTATTAAGAAGCGCTCTGTATCCTGTAATCAGACAATTTATACAGCATGCACCCTTAGGCAACAGCTATTATAAACAAGCTGGAGAAATCCTTTACAATAAATGATCAGCATGGGAAGACACCATTCATAATTAATTTTTTTTCTGTTTTTGTTGGCAGATGGTCTGAGGCATCCAAGCATGGCCTATTGCCCACGTCTTTATTCTGAATAGAGCAGGACAGCCTTGGGAAAATGTGGGCTGTTTAGCCAGCTCACTTGAAAAAAATAATGTAACCCCTCCCCCTCATCCTATTGGTGTTCAAGGCTTGAAGAAAGCTTTAGGGAAGAGTGGCTGGTGGGTCACATGGTGGTTCCTCCCAGTCCCTTCCCTGCCTTATTAATTAGAAGGTGTTACAACCTTCCTGTTAGATTGATTGCATTAAGAGGCCAGCTCTCCATTCCCACCATTCACCGTGTGACTCTGTCATCCTCTGAACCAGGGCTCTGCGTGCACCTTGCTTTGGCTAGCGATGTGTGGTGCACAGACAGGCTTGAATGGCACTCGGGCAACTTGACTTGTGACTTCTTGTCTCCTGCTGCCTGATGACCTTGCTCAGGCTTGCCTGCTGGCTGTGGACAGATACCTGAAGAAGACTGAGTTCCTCTGTTCATCTCAGCTGAGATCTTCCCAGAAGGGTCAACATCAGTCACCCTCAGACACATGACCCAGGTGAGATGAGCCAAGTGGAAGCCTTACAGACTTGGTCGCTAAATATAGGCCAACTGTTAACTCCCAAAGCTTCAGTGGCCTTTGATGTGCAGTATCACAGTGAATCTAACCCTCAAATCAACAGGCCATCTCTTTGGTTGTGGAGAAACAGGACCCAGAAACTCATAAGCTGAAGCCTTCTTATACTGCTGGGACCTGTGTCTTACTCACAAGGCTTCAACATCTGCTGCTAGGACCGTTGACAAGCTGGTGTGCAGGTGTGGCCCCACCGATTACCTAATGATAAGTGTGTGTGCGCGAGTGTGCGCGCGCGTGTGTGTGTGTGTGTGTGTGTGTGTGTGTGTGTGTGTGTGTGTGCATTTGCTTCACTTTGAAAGTTACTTTTGGGGCCTGGAGAAATGTCTCAGGGATTAAGCGCTCTGGCTGCTCTTGCAGAGGACCTGCATTCAGTTCCCAGCAACCGCATGGGATCTCACAACTGTCTGTAAATCTAGTTCCAAGAACTTCCAATACCCTTTTCTGGCCTCTACAGGCACCAGACAAGCATGCAATGCACAAATGGACATGGAGGAAACACTCACATACATAAAATAAAAATAAATAAAACTTTAAAAAAAGTTACCTTTCGAGTTAAAAATATTTGAGAGCATCTCCCATTTCTGCAAAGACTTCTCTTTGTTCTTCCCCATTTAATCCATGGATCAGAAGAAGCCTTTGACTGACACCTGATTTTTCCTTCTTTATTCTTAAACAGACAAGCTCTGAAAGCTCTTGTTGAGGGCTGGTGTGTACTGTACTCTCAGTAGGCCTTTGCTATTATCATCATCAGTTTCATGGAATCCTGGTAAGACGTACAAATTAGCTCTGCATGGAACTCTGGTTTGTGCTCAATGACTCCTTGCTGGGAGCGAGATATGTTTGTTGGTGTTAAGCAGGACAGGATATCTGAGCTTAATGTTGGCGCTAGGTTAAGGTGTCAGTGTTTGCAGGGTTCTCTGCACCAGCCGGTGATTCTCTTGTGTGAACCCCCTCTCACCTGCAAGTTTAAGGATATCATGCCAGACATGCAAAGCCAGGATGGTAGGGAAATCGGGGCCACAGGAACTGACAGCTGTTTTTATTGCTCACTGAGTGCATTGTTAATTATTTACCCAGACACTGGTTTGGACCCTTCTTTTACGGAATCATCAGACATAGTTTATGCCTTTAATGGTTGGCTTGGGTGTTGGATGGGAACGGGGAAGACACAGATGAGCTAACAGTTTCACTCAAATTTTGGGCCTAAATATTAGGGAGGATAATTGTAATTTAGGAGGCTGAGATAGGAGGATTGTGTGTTCAAAGCCACCATGGCAGCCTGGGCAACACAAGTTCAAGTTCAAAATGGACCTGGACTACTGTTGGATGTGATGTGTGCCCCTAGAAGGCTTACATGTCAGTGGCTTGGTCCCTAGTGCAATGTACCAAGATAGGGATTTGGGGAAGCAACTGGTTCATGAGGGCTCTTACCTAATCAGTGGGTTGATCCATTGATGGATCCACCATTGAATGGACCATTGGGTATAGATACTGTGGAAATTGGAGCCTGACTGGAGGAAGTAAGTCACTGAGGAGGTGGCTTTGAAGGGTATGTCATGCTCCCACCAGCTTCTCTGGCTCTCTGCTTCCTAGTCTCCAGAAAGCAAGCAGCCTTGTCTGTCGGGTGCTCCAGCTGCTACGACACTCCGCCCGACTGCAGATCTGCTGCCGTCTGGAGCCAGCAGATCATGGACCTGGAAAGTGAGCCGAATTAGACTTTCTCCTCTGAAGTTGATTGGCTCAGATATTTTGTCATAGTGACAGTGACAAAAAGTGGCCAACACAGCTACGTAGAGAGACTCTGTCTCAAAAGGATAGTGGTGGCAGAATATGTGTGAGAATACATGCAAGGCTCAAAGAGCAGACACTCTCCACAGAAGTCACAAACAGTGGCTCTGTAACCTCCACGGCAAAGCTGAGACTTAACTGTTGCTCAGACTTAACGAGAGAAAATGCTAGAACTAATGCTGGAATCTCACCTCCTCTCTGTGTCAAGTCCACTATGCTTTCTCTTACGCACCAGTATTCTTGCTTGACCAGGGGCCTGCCTAACCTGGAGTCAGCCAAGTCCTAGGACAGCAAAATCAGGGTCCCACAACATCCTTCGCCCATGATGCCCAAGTAGCTTGGGGAGTCACTGGTGATGGTAGAGCTCCTTTACCCAGAGTTCTCCACTGACATTGATTCAGATCGGCTCCCCTCCCTTTTCCAGTTTCCTTGCAGGTTCTCTATCCAAGGTGGACTTTGATACATTAGTCCTCCAGCATGAGCTCTAATTTGACAGTTGCTGGGAGACACTTTGCTTGGCTTCTACCAAGTTGGCAGTCTATTTCTGAGAGTATTTGGCAATATGGCAAGAGCCAATTTATTTCTGGAAAAACATCATCATCATTATTATTAATGACATTGTATGTGCCCTCACTAGCTGGATTGGAAAAACAGTCTCCTATGGAGCTATTCTTGGCCATGGAGAGTATGTCATCCCCCAAATGGGGGGCCATCATTCCTTGGCCTGGAAGACATTGCAAATCTATATGGACACTGCCCTGGAAGACTTTGTTAATCTATCTGGACACTGCCCTGGAAGACATTGCTAATCTATCTAGGCACTGACTCAGCTCAGATTAGGATTAAACTTGCTATGGTTCTCTATGCAGCCATAATTGAGTGTTCAGTCCTGGCGTGAATAGGAAATCTATTCCTGTTGCTCTGTTTTTCTGGTGTCGACCGCACAATGAGCTCTTGAATTTGGTCTCTACTGGTTGGTACTGTACTCTATTTTGATCTTATCCTTTTTCTTGATTCGGGTGTGTTAAACATTGTTCCTGAAAACAACCAAAAACCATCAGTGTTCAGTCTACTTGGACTCTGACACCATTCTGTAGTCTTCCCAATGTCAAGGCGGAAGCAGACAAGGTGCTCGATAGATATTTGGTTGAAGAATTGCCTAAGAGATTCTCAATTGATTAACCAATACAATAGAATGAAAATTGAGGAAAAGCTTTGCTTACATGAAACTATCAAAGTACTTCTTGGGGCTACAGCCTGCAGCATCACTTGTCACTCTGAAGGCACTGGAGTGTACTGCTAATTAGACATGACCTTCAACCTCATGGAATATCTGCTTCAGGCCTGGAAAGACAGCCAGGTGTAATCACTAGAAATTTGGACATGTAGAGGCACTGAGAAGGGAGGGAATTGAGATGGAAAGGTCAGATGAGGTCAACTGCTGAACACCTTACTGCAGAAGGAGCTCAAAAGGGAAGTCAGTCCACAACACTTCCTTCAAAAGGTGTGGAAAGAAATGTGATGTGTTGCATGAATCCTAAATGGTCTTATAATAAAAACCCGGAGCCAGATATCGGGGTAAATGCTGAAAGATCAGTGGAAACAAGCACAGCCACTTCTTACCTCGCCAACTCCTCAGCTGATCTTGTCTCCACGAATCCTCAGACTGAATGCTCCTGAGTCCTCAGCCGAGAGGCTCTCTAGTTCTGTCTCCTCACACCTTATATGCCTTTCTCCACCCAGCCATTCTACTTCCTGTCTCAACCTTCCTGGTGCTGGGATTAATGGTGTGTGTGCTTCCCAAATACTGGGGTTAAAGGTGTGTGCCACTACTGTCTGGCTCTGTTTCTCTCCTAGACTGGATCAATCTCATGGAGCCCAGGGTGGCCTTGAACTTACAGAGATTCAGATGGATCTCTGCCTCCCGAGTGCTAGGATTAAAGGTGTGTGCCACCACTGCCTGACCTCTGTTTAACTCTGTGGCTGGCTCTGTCTTCTGATCTTCAGGCCAGCTTTATTTCTTAGATTACAAATATCACCACAGCAATGCAAATGGAATAGAAGATGCATCTTGTAGAATCAAAGCGGTACAGCTGAGGAACTTCTAATTTTGTATGAGACAATGGGTGGATGTGTCCTGAAACATTTTTTTGGTGGGTGGGTGGGGGGTACTGGGAATTAAATCCAGGGCCTGCTGAATGCTAGATTGCCTGCCTGGGAACTCTGCAAGCCTGCCTGGGAACCATCTTTGTCATGGACATTCCTTGATACATGCTCATATGAGTATGCCATGTACTTTTTAGTGGCTTTCATATTTATTAGTGTGGATTTTTCACCAGTGGACTATCTTGGATGGATTGGTTGGTTAAACCCTAACCTGCTGAGCCTGATCCACTTACAGACTGAGGTTTTAGATTCATTTTTCCTGGTTGCTTCATGCAGATCACACCATCTGACCTACCTTGCTCCCTCTGGCTAACTGCTCACATGTGGGCTCCACACAGGCACATGAGGACACTCATGGCTGCAGAGCTTCCTCCCCTCAGGTGTAGAGCAGACGGGCAGTATATGGAGCTCAGATCCCTGGACTCAGGAGGAGGGCACTTGAGGGGTGTGTCTGTAGGCTAACTGAGGGTCGGCCTTCCCGTCACCCATGTCCTACCTCATTCTTTCCTCTTCCATATCTCCTGCTCTCCTGATAGTTCCTCTGGGAGTGATTCCTTCCTCAGTCCCCTGTTTTTCTGGCAGGGTTGGCCCAGCTTGGTCACATCCCTCCAGTAAGGTCTGTAGGACTTACAAGGAGCTGGGAATCTTCTGAAAACAGCACATTCTAGTTTTCCACTCGAGACTAGAAACAGAAGTAGGGTGGGGCAGGCCAAAGAATCTTCAGTGTAACAAAGTCTTTGGGTCAGTTTTAATTTCTCTGAAATATAAAATATTCTTTAACGACTATGCAGAGTTGTGTTTATTGTAGAGTTGACCCTTTGCACAGCAATTACTTGAGGGTTGAGATTAACAAGGCGAGATATAAGTAACCCCCAAATTGGCCTTGTCTGCAGGACTGTTGAGGACTGGATGATCCAACTGCAGACTAGGTGGTCGGGCATGTGGGATGTCTGTGCACTCATTTACAAATGATACCCCCCCCAACTTATTTACTCTGAAAGCCAAGGGTTTCCCTCCCTCCCTCCTTCCCTCCTTCCTTCCCTCCTTCCCTCCCTTCCTCTCCCTCCCTCTCTCCCTCCCTCCCCCTCCTTCCCTCCTTCCCTCCCTTCCTCTCTCCCTCCTCTCTCCCTCCCTCCCTCCCTCCTTCCCTCCCTCCCTCTCTCCCTCCCTCTCTCCCTCCCTCCTTCCTGGCAATATTTTAAAACACAATCCTTTCTTCGGTGCTGAGGTTCTGACCCAGACCTTGCCTGTGCTAAGTAAGTACTCTGTCACCGAGTCACACCCTCAGCCCTAGTGAAACCCCCTCAGTGAAAGCATATGCAACGGTTCCTTTTGGGTCCAGGTCTCACATTTGATTTGCAGGGGGCCTGGGGCCTTATCTGCCTGTTCTTCCCCACTGCTCATCCCAGGAAGCACAGCAGGGAACAAGCGTGAAGTCAGTAAGAAACCAAAGGCCTCGCCCTGGACCCTGCAACCAGCATCCAGCATCCTCTGGTCAGAGCTGCTTCTGAGAACTCCTAGTAGTTATTGAAAAGAGATTAATTACTCCTTATCTCAGGGGCTGCCCAGACAGAGTTCTGTGTTAATGGAAGAGAAAGAGTTAGATTTTTTTTTTTTTTTTTAAAGCTAGGTTGCATGTTTCATACCCTCGGGAACTCAAGTTTTGGGAAATGGAAAAGGGTCTCAGGTTGTTTGATTTATTTGCAAAACTATTGAGTTATTCTAAAAGTGTCCACATAGATTTTTCTCCGAGTCAGCAGAAGACGAACTCTGACTCCAGTCCTTACTTATCTTTGAGTGGAAGTCATGGACTGGGTGAGGGGCATGGCAAAGAGCCCCTCGGGGAGGCTGGCCATGGTAGGGAAGGCCTGCTCAAGGCAGGCGACCTCAGAGTCCCCTGTTGACTGTCGCCAGGGAGCTGGCTTTGCAATGCCTCCATCCCTTCCCACCACACTTAACCCGGCCTCCAGCTGCAGGGGAAGTCACATCGGGTCAACCCCAGGGTGTCCCTGATGATTCACTGGAGCTTTCTCTGATCACTGGCCAAGTCAGAGGACTTCCCTTTTACCACCAAGCTGCTACAAGTTGTGGTGTGCACGTTTCACCAGCCAGCGTCAGTCCCTGAATAAACTGGCCAAATAGGCGAGTAGGTGAGGAAAAGAGAGAGTGTCTCTCCTGGCCAACTCAGGGGAAGGCTGTTGTCATGTGGGACACGCCATAACTCAGGAAGCAGGTCCTAGGTTGGAGGTTGCTCTCCAGACCTCAGGCAAAGGCGTTAGGATCTTTCCTCAGCTCCTCAGAGGTGGGTTTTCCTGATGTCTCTGGAGCTGTCCCTGAGCCCCCTTCCTTGCTGCCGACCAGTTCCGACGTGGATGCTCTGCTGAACAATGGCTGCTGCTCATTGTCCCTGCTTCCTTGGACTGTTGTCCTCAGGGTGCAACATTTGAACTTCAATCCTGCTTTCTGGAAATAAAGTTCTGTTTAAACACAGAAGGACTTATTCTTCAAAGAAACCCTCAGTGAAGCCAAACATTGTTTGTGGAGTCAAAAACTTGGCTCCAAGTAGGACACATGCAGACTCTGAGAGGTTGGGGAAAGGCCCCAGAGAGGTTGTGGGTCAGGACAATTAGGAAACAGGAGATATGGCTGAGTGCGTGGAAGTGTGTGTGTGTGTGTGTGTGTGTGTGTGTGTGTGAGAGAGAGAGAGAGAGAGAGAGAGAGAGAGAGAGAGAGAGAAAACAGAAAGAAGGGAGAGGGAGTGTGTGTGTGTGAGAGAGAAAGAGACAGAAAACAGAAAACAGAAAGGGAGAGGGTGTGTGTGTGTGTGTGTGTGTGTGTGTGTGTGTGTGTGTGTGTGTGTAGGTAATCTTCAATAAAGGAAGTGAGGGGATTATTATGAACAGAAAGCCCTGGAAATCTGAGCTATATATTCAACAACTCTGGGCCTCATACTCTGTGAAGATGCTACTAGGTCATATTTAAAAATATTGTGCCACAAATGAAGTGTGTTCCTCCCTGAGCTCTCGTCCCTCTCTCCCCCCACTTCTTATCTAGAATGATGAACATTTGGCCCATCACATTGCAGGGGCATCTCTGAGGTCCTTGACTCTACCAATTTAAAAAAAAAAAGATTTTTCAATTAGTAACCCCTTGAGTACCAAATGCCAATCCAATCCCTGGAGAGTTGGGGCTAGACATTCATTAGAGAGACAGGCTCACTTGTGGTTCTCAGGAGGGCATACCAGCACAGGTGTGTACATGTGAGTGCATGCATGTGCATAAATGTGAGTACATACATACTCCTCAGATTAAGCTTAAGCCTTTCCTTTTCTTTGGGGGCAGGAACTGAATCCAGGAACGAGGGGTCTGAAAAAGGCTCTTCTTGATCTCTAAGCCCAGGCCTTTTGTGCCTCAACCCTAGAAGAACTTTGTTACCTAGGCCTAGGTCTGAGCTTTGGCTTCATTCACCTTGTGACTCGAGACAATAAAAGCAGATGCCACTTCCATGCCGAAGAGATGGGGGCTGATGCTGTGGACAGATTCCTCTGGAGAGAGTTCAAGCCTCATAATTGGAGTGGGGAAGAAAGAGTGGGGTAGAACAGAGGAATGTGTTTCATCTTTGGGAGACAAGACAGCAACAGACCTATGTGGGGAGGCTGAGCCGGAAGCATTCTGTGGTTTTCTGAAGCCCCTGGATGGAGACAGCCCAATTCTCTCCTCCTGGAGCAGGGCCAGCCCTTAGGGAAGAGCCAGCCTGCGGCATGTCTGGCTCTTAGCAGCCAGAGCCGCACTCCTGTGGGGAGTTCAGGGATCGCTGTTTACAGCCCTGTGTTTGATGGGAACCTAGAGGAGGACACAGATATCCCAAAGCCAAACACACCCATAGAAGAGAGAACTCGAGTGCCGGCGGTGGCTCCGTGTGTCAGAGCCAACAAGGAAGGACACTTTGCTGACCCAGAACCCAAAGACAGCCGAGCTCTGTGGCACATCTGGACTGTTACTCAGCGTAGGAGGGTGGTGAATTCTAGTTCCACCAGCTTGGTGAACCATGTAGTGAGGTGGATCGTTATAAAATGACCCAAACCAACCTGCCAGGGCTAAAGGTAAGCACTCCTAAACCATCAAATAGTACCATCCACACCCAAAACATTAAATGTAGTGGTGTTAATCTATTCTCTCTAGCTTTGAGTCATGCTAAGCATTAGTTAGGGCTTGAATCAGTTTCACTTGGCTTACACAGTAAACTCGACATAGAGGTTAGAACCCCATCTGAGCCTCTGAGGTTAACTGCCTCCCAGAAACCCCACAGACCAGAAAGTTCCAAGCCACTCTGTGTGACAGGTTCGTTTCATAGAGCGGTTTTGCTCAGGGTCTCTGACTGCTCTCATTTTGCAGCTCCAGACCTCACTACTGGAAACAAGCATGAATTTACTCCTTCTGCGCTGACAATTCCAAAGGCAAGGTCGCCTAACGTGGCCACTTCCTGATGTCTCTATGACGAGACTTGCTGTGCACCCGTCCTCCACAGAGAACAGATAATGGTTTGGGGACCTTTCTAATGCTGGCTTCTCATCGGGGGAAGACTTCAGAGTTAGGTCTCAGGACAAGGATGCCTGGTTGTGGGGTGGGGGTGGGGGTAGGGTGCCTTTTCATATCCTCTGTGTTCTGTTGGTCATGAGTTCCCTTGAGGCTGTCTTGAACTCTAAGGGTATCAAGAGGCCCCAGTGCAGTGATTGATTACCAATGCCTGGTGGCAAATTTCACTGGTGGAACCTGTACGTGGAGTTTTCCTGTCCTGGCAGTGCTTCCAAATAACCACTCAGAAACTTAAATTGTAAATGCTCAGCTGATAGCCCAGGCTTGTTATTAGCTAAGTCTTACACTTTAAATTAACCCATATTTCTTATCTACCCTCTACCACGTGGCTCATGGCTTGTTGCCTCATTCTTTATAAGCCCTGTTTCCTCTGCATCTGCTAGCATCTCCTCTGACTCCGCCCTTCTTCATCCCAACATCCATAGTTTGGTTGTCCTGCCTATACTTCCTACCTGGTTACAAGCCAGTCAGCTTTTTATTAAACCAATTCAAGTGACAAATCTTTACAGTGCACAAAAGGATTATTCCACAGCAGGAGCCATCATTTTAGGGGCCCAAACCAAAGTATGGTTACAGGTATTCCAGATGCACTGTTTTGCTTTCGGAGCCCAATGAGAGAAGCAGGTAACTGAGAGATGAATCTTAAGACAGTGACAAGAGCCAGTGGAGCTGGTGTGCCTAAGGAAGAGTGGAGCAGGGAAGGAAGAACAGCCTCTCTCATGGTGTACTTAAACTTCCAATAGCTGCGCCTCTTAGGAGAGAGAAGCCAGAGAAACAATTACATTCATTGTAACATGAGTTATTATATTTTCTCGTGTCTAATTATAGCTTTCTCAGATTTGTATGAAAATGATGCAGTGTCGCTTGGATGCAGCAGCCTGATGCAGGGCTAGAAGAGCCTGGAAGAGATGGCAGCTGCCACTACTCTGCCCCTGTGGCTCTCACCCTTCCTAATGCTACCACCCTTTCATACAGTTCCTCATGTTGTGCTGACCGCAACCATAAAATTATTTTCATTGTTACTTCATAACTGTAATTTTGCTACTGTTATGAATTATAATGTAAATATTTTTAGAGATAGAGGCTTGCCGAAGCAGTCGCAACCCGCAGGTTGAAGATCACCTCTGTAAATGAGCCACTTGATATTAACTGCTGGCAGGTATGTACATTTCTTTTAAAAATACATGTGTGTGTGTGTGTGTGTGTGTGTGTGTGTGTGTGTGTGTGTAGCTTGAGTTTTCCTGCCTTGCCCACAGTCTGGACAAATCTTTGTCACCCGCCAGTCCCACAGCCGCTCAGACCCAACCAAGTAAACACAGAGACTTATATTGCTTACAAACTGTATGGCCGTGGCAGGCTTCTTGCTAACTGTTCTTATAGCTTAAATTAATCCATTTCCATACATCTATACCTTGCCACGTGGCTGGTGGCTTACCGGCGTCTTCACATGCTGCTGGTCATGGCTGTGGCTGGCAGTGTCTCTGCCTCAGCCTTCTGCTTCCCAGAATTCTCCTCTCTCCTTGTCCCACCTACTTCCTGCCTGGCCACTGGCCAATCAGTGTTTTATTTATTGACCAATCAGAGCAACAGATTTGACATACAGACCATCCCACAGCATATGTGTGTGTGTGTGTGTGTGTGTGTGTGTGTGTGTGTGTGTGTGTGTATCTGTGTGCCAGGTGAGTGTAGATGCCTTCTGAGGCCAGAAGAGGGGGATGGGTCCCCTAGAGGTGGAGTAACAGCACAGCACTAGGGACTGATCTTGGACCCTTTGGAAGAGCAGGGATGCTCTTAACTGCTGATCCATCTCTCCGACCTCACACTTCCTGCTTTTGTTAGCATGTTAATTCATATGAACTTTACAGGATGAATGGGTTGATTGTTACTTTTTGTGCAGATCTATAACGTGCTTCGGTCATGTTCACCTCCATCACTTCTCTCTTGGCTTTCTGCTGGTCCTCTTGCTCTTCCCCGGAGTCTCCCTTCTACTTTCATGACTTTTCTAGTATTTTCTTTTAGTCCAAATTCAGCATAGGGAAGGGGAAGATGGGACATTTACTTTTCTGAGAATACCTTATCTTGCTTAATCTTATGACCCCAGTCCATCAGTTTTCCTATAAGCGAAGTAACTTTTCTGTGACTGACCAGTACTCCCTCGTGTGTATTTACCTCCTTTTCTCTGTGTGTTCAGCTCTTGATGGGCACCGAGGTCGATTCCATAACTTGGCTACTGTGACTGGTGCCTCAGGAAACACGAGCATGCAGGTGTCTGTCCCAGAATCTTGTGTGAGTTCCCATTTGCAGTCTAACGAACCGGTTAGTGCTGCGGGCCTCAGGACTATATCGTAAGAACTCAGCTGGTTATGGCAAAGTCACTACCTGGAGGGATCAGGGAATTCCTCCAGAGGAAGCCAAATTCCAAGGAGCTTTGGGTGTTATTTGGCTTGTTATATATCAGCTGTATTCTGTTATGAAATCATGTGTGCCTTCATAGTTTTCCCAATTGACTTTTCCCTAAGAAGGGCTAACAGTATGGACATACACATTCCAGGTGTTTGGAGAACAGCCTCAGGAAAGGCTTTCTCTGGAATCAGATATCTCCCTTAGCCACTTTCAAGGACTACAGGAAACACCACCCAGGTGGGTGCCCAACTTTCAAGGACTAACAGTGATAGCAGCCCACATACAAGTCTCCTGACTTAAGGTAAATTTCACAAGGAGACACCACCTAGGTCAGATGGATGTTAAGTAATAGTTTTACACAATTCAGCTCGGACCCTCCCTTCTTACAGCCTTACTAACTTTGTAGATCTCTAACTCCTTACCTAACCACTTCTAGGAATATTTAGATAACCTGTGCGCTAACAGCTATGCTCAGCCAGAAACCCAGTTCAAGTCTCCCTGTAATTATCATCATTGGCAGCATCCGGCCAGGTCCATCCCCGGATGAAGGAAAGTACCTTATCAGAGATACCTCTGTACTCTCTAAGAACAGACTTAAGCATCCAGGTTATCTGTTTGAGAAGGCCTGAAGGATGTGCCAATTAAGCTTAACTTCCTTCTTTCCCAAATCTTACCTCAGTTCCAGATCTCCCTTTAACTATCACCAGAGGCATCTACCTGTACACAGGTTGCCTAGAGACTGAACACACTTTACCCCACCCTGCAGAAAAAATGGCAGACAGCTTGGACAGATAGGAGCCACAGGAAAAAAAGACGGCAGTTTTATTTTCTCCCATTGACCTAGCAACTTATAGATTTTTAACATCTTTTACCAATCATGTTTAAGATTATAGTTGAGCACATAAGATCCCTCTTCTTAGATATTACCCGAATTTAGCCTTTAGTTAATTCATTAGTCACTTTCCCTTTGGGTTGCAAATGGTAATTAACAGCTACTGCCCCTCTATGTGATTCTTATCACCCCTCCATTTGACCCTGAGCAAGGACAGTCACTGCCTGAGGAAATTCAGGCTGGGTGTCCTGGGTGGAGGGGAGGATTGTGATTTTGGGGGGATATAGAACTGTAAAGCAAGAGACGATGTGCGGAATTAAAGTGGATGGACTAAGAGCTCAGTGTACTGAGATTCATTTTTCCCGAAAATAGTCCTCCTGAGCCCCTGGGATGTATAATAGTGAGGCTGGGTCCTCAAATATTATACAAGAGGTTAGGATGCTACAGCTGTGCCATCAAGAGTGTGACAAGCTCCCTGACTGCTCTTGCTCCTGTTTTTAGTGGGAATTTAACACATGTGAGTTTCCGTATTCATTTGCATTTAACTCGTAACAATGTTTTTGCAAGAGGTGTTGGATGGCCTCGAACCATGTCTGTGTTCTTCTGTGCGCTGTTCCTTGTCTTCACCATTAGAAATAAGATGTGGGGCCTTAGGCCTGTTCCCATGCTCTTAATCATGAGACTCTTCCCCGGATGGCCACTCTGACCAGGCAACCGATAGGGTTAAGTTTCTAACACAGTGCCCAGTCCACAATAGTACTCAGTAGAGCATGGCCATCGAATGTCAAAGTCATCTCTGTGCCTATTGGTGTGACTCTTCAACAGCTGTAAGATGTGGCCCGTGTGGGCCCAGACCCTCAACCTCATCTTACATGCTGGTGGGAACCCCTTGGTGAGCTTGGGTCTGTCTGCCACAGTCTTGCTCTGGTGCTGCCCTTCTGAATCTCAGAAGAAGCCGAGAAACTGGCTTCCGGTTTTTAGCTATAATGAAGAGCCACGTGTCTGAGTGACATCTGTCCCCTTGCTGTGCTACAGCCCTGTCGTGAGGATGGATGGATTCTGGCTGTGAGGTAACAAAGGAGTCAGAGTGTCCTCACGGTCCCACAGCTTCCAGCACACGCACACTCACATGGGAACCCAGGTGTGTGGTGCACACAGGCCAGAATCACTTCCCCTGGGTTTGGCCCAGATAACAATGCATTTGGCCCTTGGCCCGTTTCTCTTTAAAAGTTTAAGACCGTGAATGTTTTTAGTAGGAATTTAATGCACATGTATTTTTAAAAATTCATTTGCATTTAACTCCTAAAAAGGTTGTTTCTGAAGAGGTGTTGGGTGACCTTGCACCCCATCCTTCTGCTCCTTTCTGCTGTTCTTTGTCTCCATCAGTGTCCTCTACCCCCCCCCAGTCTTCCTCCTCTTGATTCTTCTTTGGGGGGGGGCAGGGACACCACTTTCCTTCTTTCCACTTACAAAATATACAGCACCAAACGTCTGAGCCTGCTTGGCAATTAGTATCCACTGATCTGCTTTTGAGTCATGTGACTTCTTCCAGGGTGCAACCTGAGGCAATATTTCTACTTCAGGGTTTGTTCTGAGGATGCCATCCCCCGGTATATTTAGGGTGTCATTTATCTTGCTGACTCATGAGGGCCAGGGTAGAGCAGGTGGCTGTGAGGATGCTTTCTGGATGTGGAATTTCTGGGAGCTTTGGGTTAGGGCCCACATCTTCAGAATATTCAAGGGCAAAGAAGTTTTCTTAGTTGTTGCCCTAGACTCAGGTACAAACCAGTGCACCTGGCCATCTGAAGCTACAGTTGGTTTGGGTACAAAGTGGTGAAGACATCGCAGTGTGAACGGGGGGGGGGGGGGGGGTAGAAGAGCAAGATGGCATCCCGAGTCCATGTCAGGAAGGGAGGAGGGAGGGGAGGGGAAGGAAAGCCCAGTCCGTGACTTTGTTTCCCAGGGACTGCAGCTTCTGGGGAGAGTCACTCTTCACCACCTCAAGCAGGGCCTCCTCCCACAGGGAAGCCGAGAAGGGAGAGGCAGGGTCTGAGCTGAGGAGCATTGAGTCCTATGTGTGGAGAGGTCAGGGAGGGTCCAGCTGAAACCTGAGCCTTGGGATCTTGTCATTTGACACTGTAATTTTCCTTGGGGTGTTTCAAAGGCAGGCCTCTCCTCTTCCCCAACCACCTTCGCTGCGGAATAGGGAAGGGACTGTGTCCCAGGACTCAGGAAAGCTGGGTTCGAGAACCTAGTGCAGGTGACTCAGCAGCTTAGGGATGACAGGTGATACTATCCGCAGACGATAGCTGTTTGGGGTGACTTATTTTCAACATAGGACCATAGAATATTAAAAGTCATCTCCTATTTGATAGATAACAAGCCAATATATTTAGACCACTTAGAAACGGATATTTAGATCCTTTAAGAAGGCAACAGACAGCAGACAGAGCGAGACCCAAGGCTACTTGGGCCCAAATTTTGCCTTAGCTAGTTCCTGGCTGTGTGGCTTTAGGTGGTTTGCTTAAGCTTTCTGCTGCTTGGTTTTTGTTTTTGTTTTAATCTGAGATAAAATCTGCTAAAAGCCAGATTCAATATTAAAAACCACGCTGCCCTTGAACTACAGGACCGTGCAGCTCACTGCCCTCAACCACCTTAAAGCATACTTTCTCTGTAAAGGAAGTATAATGGGAGAACTCTGTCACTTGTCAAGGCCTTTTTCTCTTCTGTGAGGCACAAACTACTCTTTACTGTTATTTTTACCTCTCAATTGTAAGAAATCCCCCCCCCATTTCCTCCCTTTCCTGAGAGCCCCAGGGAGGGCTGTGCAGGGACTAGCTTCAGGGGAACCAGAACAACCCCCACCCACATTCCCCCTCACTCCCACCCCCGGAGGAGAGACACATTGACGCACTGGGTCCCTCCAGCCATTATCATTTTAATGTACAAGATGACATTATGCCTAAAAGAAGGGGTTCATAAATTATATCTGATCTTAGAAAGTTTTCCAGCCATTGTATAAATGACAGATCTATAAAAGAAGACTGAAAATGAATTTCAAATTAAAAAAAAAATAATTCCATGTTTTTATGGAAAGCTTTAAAAAATCTCGGAACACAGTGTTTCTGAGGAGGGTGATTCAGGAAGGCGGAACTGGTAGGAGGCAGGAGCCTCAGAGAAGGAGGAACTTGGGCTCTGTCATATTTGAGTGACAGTTCCCAAGCCAGCAGGCCCAGGAGCCAGAATGCAGTGTCAGGGGTCTGAGGAGGAACGGTCTGATTATCAACGAGGGGAGCCTTGCATTGGAAATGGTAGCTTGCAGGCTTCCACAGGCTTAGAGACAGATGCGCTGTGGGTGGAGTTGGGGCCTGGGCTTCTCCACAGACAGAGAAGACTTGGATGGTGCTGAGGGGAAACTCATAGGTTCCATCCTGTGCTTGCACACTGGACTACAGAAGGCCAGGGGCCATCTTGGGGGGAAAATTACCTTGCACTGTGCCTCTCTCCGCAGGCTGGGGACATTTAAACCACTCTGAAGGCCCGAGGCAATCTCTAGTGAGACCGGGCAGAAACACAGTTGGGTACAGGGGATTGCAAAGGAGGGGGTCCGTGCCCCAAGTCCAAAGGGCTAACGTAGAGGTTACCATGAGTGGGACACCTGTGTGAGGCCCTGCGACATCAGCAGGAGGCTGGTCTTGCCAGGGGACTTTGGTTGCTGGAACCAATCACCCGGGTTCTTTGTGAGGCGAGGAGAGTGGAGAGTGGAGAGTGGTCACCTAGACTCTGGCTTTGCCTGCACCCCACTGGCAAGTGTTTGAGGTGACAAGCCCAGAGAACAGGCTGCTTTGGGTGTGGCAGGGGCACACAGGCTGTGGAGTTCAGTTTGGAGGGGCTCAGAGGAACTGGCTTCTTCCTTCCCAGGCACACAGAAATGCTGCCACGGTACCCAGAGTTACGGCTCAGGCTGCATGTGGCTGCCCAGCCTCCTTCTCCACTGTATCACTTCATGAATTCAGCAGGCATCACTTCCAATTCTGTGACTGAAACAGAGTCACCGAGGTGGGTGTCCCCATCAACCCGGAAGAGACGCCCACTCCCATTCTTCACCCCCTGATCCTGAGGGTACCTTCACTGCTGCACCCCACCCCATCCTCCACAGCAGCCCAGTCTTGAGTGTCCTCTAGCACTGGCATGCAGTTCTTCAAGCCAGCTGTTCAGTGTTCGAGATGGGTACCCTTCCCCTCCAGGTGTCTTCCTTAAATCTGTCCTCAGAGGGACAAAGGCCCCAGGCTACAGAGCCCATCACAGTTGGGAACTTCTTGTCTCAGTTTCTCAATAAACACTGGCAAAAGCAAGCGTCTGGCATGCTCTAGGGTAAGGTGGTCCAGTTGGTTTAGCCAATCACTTCTCAAGCTTACAGGATCATGGGGCAAATGTGCCGCACACCTCTTCTCAATGGCATTCTCATCCTCTTTCTCCATCATAACCTTCCTCTTCTTGCTTTATTTTTTGATTGGACCTCTGTAGCTATGGGTTTCATACTCTGTGAGATTCATCCATCCACAACGGACAAGAGTTTTGAAAATTGCATCTGTGCTGACCATGTTTGTTATCTCCCGAATAGCAGCACACTGTATCCAATTTCCACAGCATTTATAGTGCATTTTTATTGGTCACTTAGAGATGTGTAGGTTATATGTGACTATTGTAGGTTATATGTGTAGGTTATATGCATAAGTTATATGTGACCGTTGTCCATGTTATAGGAGGAACTTGAGCACCTGAAGGTTGGTATCCACAGGTATCCCCAAGTCAAGCAACTGTTAGTGTAGAGAGACTACTGTGGTCTGTTTTCTGTCTTCATACCCTTATTAGAATATACACTTTATAAAGACAGGGCTAGGCAGACCGAGGCAGGGGAGGTACTAGGTGTACACAGAGGATTCTCCTTACCTGTAAATACACGGTGAGAACTTAAGCCAGTATGCTCCCACCAGCCTGTGTTAAGCAGTCCTAGGACTAGGCAAAGGCCTCTTTGATGTTAACACTGGGCAATGACAGCTTCTGGGAATCACCCAAGACACAGTTTTCAACACTCACAGCTTGCTCATCCAAGTTTGCCTCAATGCCTTTGTCTTGCTTGGTGTGGTGACCCAGGCTTGTAATCTCAGTATTCAGGAGGATTGAGAGTTCAAAGTTAGCTTGAGCTATAAAAGAAGGTCCAGCCTCACAAGCAGTAAGAATGAAAATCAAAAGGCCTTGCCTCTCTCTTTTTAATTGCAAACTTTGCCCTGTTCCACTGGCCTTGCTGCCTGGGAGTCACTCACTCGCAGTCACTCACTCAGTCTTGGCCCTGCCCTTCACTTGAAGAGCAGGTAACTGTGTTTTGATCTCTACTGGTCATACTCCAATCTCTACCCAGTCATACTGCGTGGGGCACACTACAGACTATAAGGCTTCTTTTATCTAACTACCTCTTTAAAAGCCCTGAATCCAAACATGGTGGCATTGAGAGGTACCAGGAGCGAGGACTTCAACATAGTGTGGTGATACTTTATTTGTGCTCTAACAAGTAAAGCTTGTCTGGAGATCAGAGGATAAAGCCAGCCGCTATATTAAATATAGAGGTCAGGCAGTGGTAGCACACACCTTTAATCCTAGCATTCGGGAGGCAGAGATTCATCCGGATCTCTGTGAGTTCAAGGCCACACTGGGAACAGAGCCAGATGTGGGGCACATGCCTTTAATCCTAGCACTAGTTACCATAGAGGTCTGGAGGTCTGTACAGACAGACAGGAAGTGATAGAACTGGGTGGAGAGAGGTCTCAGTTTTCACCCCAATATCTGACTCCAGGGTTTTTTTTTTTTTTTATTAATAAGACCTTTAACAATTCGTGTTACAATATAGTGTGTGTGTGTGTGTGTGTGTGTGTGTGTGTGTGTGTGTGTGTGTGTGTGTGTGATAGCTTGGCCCATGACAACACTCTATTTTCCAGTGTCAATCTTTCTCACCAGACCAGGTCAAGTCAAAGATCCCATCTTCTTTTCTGTCCTCCTCCTCACATGTGGTCCTCTCTTTTGCCAACTCCACTTCCTCCTTCTCCTCCTCCTTGACCCACCTCTTCTTTATATAGGTACCACTTCCCACCTGCTGGACACTGGCTACATATAGTATCTCAGCATCTTCTAAGAGGCAATGGCTCTGTCACTGTGTTACATGAATCAGGGAGGATGACATCACCAGTCTGTATGTATGTCAGGTCATGGGACCAAAGTTCAAATCTCAAGCTGTTGGGTACCAGAGTGCTCACTCTACTCAAAACCCAGCCTCCTGCCTCTGCCCTGGCAAGACACTCTGCACATAGTGAGTACTACACAAACGCATGCTGAATGAGTGGACATAGGTTGAGTCACCAAGGCCATTTAAAATACCTTTAAAATAACAGAGGGGAAGGGAATCTGGTGGTTTGAGTCCCGGCTTTCCCCACATGTGACAGTCGCAGCAGAAACATCGAAATGGGGCATTTGTTAGTGGTCTTCGGGTTAATTAGTAGGTGTGTGCCTGCTGCTGAAGAAATGAGACCTCATTACCCTGTCGTTTTTATTTCCAGTCTGACATTTATGAAAGGTGAGCAGATATCTTATCTGGAAAAGTAACCAGCTGCGGCGGAGCTTCGCCTTGACAAAAAAAAAAAAAAAAAAAAAAAAAAAAAAAAAAAAAAACGCTTCATCAACTGTTTGTTTTCCTGGTAGTCTACACGCCTGGCTTTTTGGAAAGACTTATTTAAAACATGAAGCCTGGGATTGCAGAGGGGAGGCGGCGACTTGGCAGCCCCATCAAAGCTGCAGAAGGAAGGGGGATGTCTCTGCCTTGGCACCAACCTCCAGATTCTGCCTCTCCCTCCCTCTGGGAGTCTGCTTTCCCTCACTGAGACCCTTGGCTGGTCAAGGAGCAGGATGCTGTGAAGAATTCTTTTCACCCTCTGTGTGGACATGTCTGAAGTTCAGAGATCTTGGGCTCAAATGGGGACCAATGAGACAATGAGCACTGCTCAACCGCTCACCATCTGCTTGCCCGACTGGGTCACAGTGCTGAGTTCTAAGGAGAATTTTTTCGGTTATGTATTTTTTCTCCCAACTGGGCCTTCCATTTTTTTTTTAAACTTGAAATTCTAGATATCTCATCCCAAGAAGTGGTTTTAATGACTAATGATGATGTAGAAATAGTTCAGATTTATGGAGTGTGTGTCACACACCCAGGGTTTTGCTGAAGGCCGTGAGCCTGCACAGTACAGCAGTGAAGAAGTGGTCATGCTGAAGAGAAGGCCCTGGAAGCAGCAGGACTTCCTCATGTGAGTCGGGATGACAGGACTTTCCACAGAACCAACTTCGCCAGGGACAGTTTCTCGTGTGTCAATTAAACATCAGTAAAGCTGACTTATACATCGCGGGGACGCCTGTGTCATGGCCAAGCTTGACTCAAAGTCTTGTGTACAGTGTTGCACACCATCCCTTTGAGCACCATGTTACTGTTACACTGAAGAGGGACAGTGTGGACTTGAACTCAGCTAACCAGACTGCTAATCCAGTAAACTTTCCCAGCTTATGTGGCCCTTCAAGAAACTACTGAACGTTGTAGCTCTTGCCAAGTTAAGGTTGAAACCTTCTGTCCTCAATAAACACTCTCAGGAGAGAGCTGCTTATTGGTTTATTTTGCTTCTCTGTGATTATCTTTCTGTCTTCAGTAACTGATACCTCATAGAGGCCTAATTAATCCATTCGATGAAGCCAAGAAGTAGCATTTTAGGCAACCAGGGAATGGCTGGTTTACACTCACCCTCAAGTAGTCTTCTGCCCAAGTAGAGTTAAGGTTCATCCTTTATCAGCAGCGTGAATGTAGGCCTCAGCTTCCTCATCTGAAAAGGGGGTTGATTCTATGTTTTGTTGCAAAGTTTGAAAGAACTAATCCAACGGGGTTTAATATAAAGTTTAGAATACACAGGGCTCTCCAGTAATAAATGTTATTTTATTTTTATATCAAGTGACAAGTAGTTTTCCATGACACTCAATTTGGGTATCAGTGCCAACTGCCTTTGCTTACCCAGCCATTCTTGCCAGAGGGTGTGTCCCGAGCTCCCTCTGCATGCATAGCTCTGAGGAGGACTGGGGCATGAGAACAGCGGGTCTTTGTGCTTGGGAATTTAGAATCTACTTTAGAATAGAAGGTGCAGGTCATCAAGGGGTGCTAGATCTGGTGGGTCACCAGCCCAGAAGTTGTTCACCAAACCAGAGACCAATGTTTGACTTCACCATGTTCCTGGGAACTCTGCATTCCAAGGTTTAGGTTTGGTGCTCTATGAGAGAGAATTCTAAATTAGAGAACTATCCTCCAGTATGTTTCTTGGCTCTACTCCCCTAACCTACCAGAGTGTCATCTGTAGCTAGAGTTTTCCTGCCTGGCCCACAGTCTGGACAAATCTTTGTCACCCACCAGTCCCACAGCTGCTTAGACCCAACCAAGTAAACACAGAGACTTATATTGCTTACAAACTGTATGGCCGTGGCAGGCTTCTTGCTAACTGTTCTTATAGCTTAAATTAATCCATTTCCATAAATCTATACCTTGCCACGTGGCTCTTGGCTTACCGGCATCTTCACATGCTGCTGGTCATGGTGGCGGCTGGCAGTGACTCCTTCTTCCTTCCTGTTCATCCTCATCCCATTGTACTTTCTGCATCCTGAACCGTCAGCCACCTCTCTGCCTCCAGACAGACCAGCTTCCTCTACTCCCATTCTTTGCTTGAAAAACTCAACCATTCATGTAAGGGAAGAGTTGACTCTAGAACCAGAGCATGGAAAACCCAAGGTGAGCCTGGAGACCTGGGTATCAGAAAGCAAAGAAGTGGCCCAAAGATGGAGGAGACATGTCAGAGACGTGCAGGAGTCAATGTGAAGGTTTATCTGGTAAAGCTGCTACCCCGTCGGCATCACATCACAACCCACGGAATAAAGCGAATATCCACGAAACCACACTGAGCTAAGGAAGCGACTGAGTGCTGCTGCACTTTCTGCCTCTGTATCCTTTACCTGCTGTGTCCTCCAGCTGAACATCCTCACTTGGCACCTAGCTATTCTCAGTGTTTAAGAACAAAAAGTATTTTATGTTCTTGGAGTTTTTTTCTAATTTGGGGGCATAGCTGGTGCCCTATTATCACTGCCCTTTGTGTTTTGTGTGTATTTCTTTCCTGATCCTTCCTACACTTATCTCAATGCGTGCTGGTAAGTCTGTGTCTCTCCAGAATGTGTGAATACCTGGAGAGCAGGTCAGCATGCATCTCCTGCATGTGTAACAGGTACTGTTGGGAACTCTGGCTGAGACAAGTCGATCCTCAGTCACTGGTCCCATGGCCTTTCTAAGTGCTCCCTGTGGGAAGCTGGCCTTCCTTCCCTCAGTCAGTCAGTACAGGGCAATTCTGTATAGTCTAATCCAGGTGTATCCTGGATCTGCTTTCTGCCTGCCATCAGCCATCTGCCCAGACCCAGGCCCTGGGTCTATCAGCTGTCCCTTAGGACACCTTCTGACATGGTCTTTGCATCCTGCTTCCCATCTATTCTCTGAAGAACACAGCTAGTGCCAGCTTCCCAAGTTTGACTCTTCCAAGTTTTCCTTGGCCTTTCTAATGAAGTGTGGGATCTTGCAGAGGATGTGTGGTCTTCCTTGCTGGTCTCTGAAAACCTGTCTCACTTCCGTAGTCCACCATCTGTGGTTTTCAGGAGTGCTGCTTCCTCTGGTGATCCTCCTCTGACATTTGAGAGTGGGTCAGGTCTTCAGTTGGATGCAGCCATGGTATCTGATCTCTTCATTCTCTCTGTGTTTATGATGGCCAGCTGTCCTGGTCTGTTAGGACTGAGCGGTCTCCCGGGATGCTGGATTTCAGTAATACTGTTGGACAAGTCTGGTCAAACTGAAATAAACTGGTCATACTGTTTGCCATGGATTGTTGGCTTATGTGGTGCCTGCTTACCAGGTGAAGAAACATGAGGGCAAGGAGCCTGGTGTCTTTCTCACATCTTTGTTTCGGGGCCTACTACAGCACCTGGCTTTAGTAGTATTTGGTAAATATTCGTTGGGTGCTTAGTTGAGGGAACCGATGGGCTAATGATTGGAGAGATAGTGCTGACAGGATCCTTTCAGCTCTTTGGTCTGGGATTCAATACAGGTAAAGGTGAGTAAATGAGAAGCAATAAACATGATCTTCACAAAGTCCTCAGGGCAACTGGAGGGTAAGTCTGCTTTTGAGATGGACACGGATGAGAACAGTGTGTTGTTTCTAAATGGAAATCTCATCTTGAAACATGAAAGTCAAGGGGTGAGCGGTATTAACATTAGAAAGCTGGAGTCTGCTGCCCACTGTGCTGTGTGGTCCACCCACCCATGCCTAGAATTATCCTATCGTGTGGACGCTGCTTTTCCTCTCTCACTTGTAAGTGAGATTGATCAGGAATGGCACTGTTAGGAAGTAAGTTCAAAGCTAGCGCAGAGGAGAGGTTGGAGAAGTGGCAGACCCCCAGGCTGACGACTTGCCCGCTTTGCCCTTTAGTGACTCTGTGCCAGATGCTGAGAGAAGAGGGGACTGCAGGGAAGAAGGTGGCACATGGAAAGGAAGAGCGCCTGAAGTTGGAGGAGGAAGTAGCATCTCCCCAAAGCATCAGGGCTCCCCAGAGAATCTGAGAAGCCTCCGAGAATGCCTAAAGGGAACAGGGCCTGTGCAGCAGGAAATGGAGGCCACGTGACCCTTCCATAGCCCCTCCCCCCAACTTGGAATTTCTTTTTTTCAATAGAGAAGAGAGATATTGTTTGCCTTTTTTCTCATGACACAAAAGGTAAATTAATCCTCTTAGAGCAGAGTTTTTATTACATTCTGAGTAATTTCTTTGGAAAAAAAATTTTTTAAGAGACACTGGCAATAAAACTAGATTCTCCCACATCTTAGATGAAAATGTGTGTCATTATTCATGCATAATCTGATTCCAGATGATTCCTTGTTTACAGTTTGTTTTTTTGTGTTTTGTTATGTAAGCAAGAATTAATACATCCAGACATGAAAGAAATAGATTAAATTATTTTTACTGCTTCTCTTTAGGACGTACAATACGTCTCCTTTAACTCTCAATGACATGCGAAACAGTCAGGGAAAAACACAAATAAATACCTATGGAAACAAAGACAAACATCGCAAGGAGGTGATTTGTGCTTTGGGGGTTTCCCTAGCTCCCTCCCTGCTGGCACCTGCTTCTTCCCCAGACACTGGGTGCCCACCACCCTGCCTTGTTGTCTCAGAGAGCCTCTTAGTCGAGCTGAGAGCAAGATAGGCATGCTTTCTGCACATCTGGAGTTGGGAGTTTCCAGTAGGGAAAAAAAAAAGTCCTAGCTTTCCCTGGTTTTCACATTTTTAACCTGGAGAGCTGTGTGCTAACACGTGGGTGTGCAAATAGTCAGGGGAGTAAATTTCTGTTCATTTCAAAGCCCGTTGGAGAACTTTAACAGCCTCGAATCTTGCCACTTCCTGGCTGTTATGAACAATACGCAACACTCCAGTGAGCATTGAGTTGCAAATAGCTCTTCAAGATTCCGGGCCAGCAAGATGGATCCGTGAGAAAAGGGCCTTGTCAGCAGGCCTGAGGACCAGAGTTCAGTCCCTAGGCCCCCGTGGTTGAGGGAGAGAACTGACTCCAGAAAGCTGTCTTCTGACCTCCACCTGTGCTCCCTGGCACACAGACACACACTTGCCCACTATGTACACACACACACACACACACACACACACACACACACACACACACACACACGATACAATATGTGTGTGTGTGTGTGTGTGTGTGTGTGTGTGTGTGTTGTGTATAGCATGTGTGTGTACCCACGAATGTACCTGTGGGATGCTTACATAATTAAAAATTGTATATTTATTTATTATGTGTGTATGCATAGTTCATAGATGTGTTGGGGGCAGTGTTTATGCCTCTGAGTATACCTGTTGGAGCCAGAGATCAACATTAGATGTTTTCCTCAGCCACTCTTCACTTTATTTATGTATTTTATTATTGTTGTTGTTATTTTTAGACCGTCTCTCACTGAACCTAGGGCTCACCAATTGGCTAGGTCAGTGGACCAGTGGGTCTCTAGGGTCCTCCCATCTCTGCCTCCCTTCACTAGGATTTACTCAGCATTTTTTAAACACGGAGGCTGGAAATCCAAACTCACACTCATGTAGCAAGCAAGCCTTGACTTGATGAGCCCCAGACCCTCTTCCTAAATTTGAGAAACTTCCGTGCTATTTTCATAGCGCCAGTGCCATTTCTCATTCTACCAAGAAGGAACAAGGGTTCCATCTTCCCGCCAGAGCCTGTTTATTGGTGGCTACGTTAACTGGTGTGAGGCTGTAACTCACTATAGTTTGGATCTGTGTTTCCTTGCAGGTGAAGGGCCCTGAATGCCGCTGCATGCACTGGCTGGTCATCTACTTGTTTTGTTTTGAGAAGCATCTATTTAAGGTCTTTTTTATTTTTTGGTTTTTCAAGACAGGGTTTCTCTGTGTAACAGCCATGGCTGTCCTGGAACTTGCTTTGTTGACCAGACTGACCTCACACTCACAGAGATCCACCTGCCTCTGCCTCCTGAGTGCTGGGATTAAAGGTGTGGGCCACCACACTGGCCTCAAGGCCATTTTTAATCCACTTGTTTATATCTGCTATTGAGTTGAAGGAGCACATTGTCTATTTTGGAAGTCAAACACTCATGGGACAGATGCTTTGTGTCTATCTTTCCTCACTCTGTGACAACCTTCCATTCTGTCCACAGTTTCTTCTGCAGTTCGGAGCCTTTGAGCTCCTGGTGCTTTCCCTGTTGGTCGTTCCTGCTGTGGACTGTGCTTTTTAGGCCAACAGCATGGGCATCTTCCTTTGTCTCCTAGGCGTTCTGCAGTTTTCAGTTCTTATATTTAAAACCTCCTCAAGGAATGAGTGGACAAGGTAAACGTGTGTATGCCTATGTGTTCACAGATGCATGTGTATTTATTATATATAAAATAGCTGTCATGAGGGAGGTAGAGAGAAGGCTCAGAAGGTAGAAGCATTTGCTGCTCTTGCAGAGGAGCTGGGCTATGTTCCTAGAACCCACGTGGCAGCTCACAACAATCTGAAACTCCAAGATCTCTACCCATTTTTGGCCTCTGAGGGCACCAGGCACACACATGGTGCACATGCATGCATCCAGGCAAACACTCACACATATAAAATACAACAAAGCAAAGCTTTAAAAAAAAATACATGATGGAATACTACGCAGCCTTTAGAAGGGAATCCCACGCTTTGTCACTATATGGGTGGCACCGGAGGACATCACGCTAAGTGAAATAAACCAATCACAGAGGAAAAAAGTAATGTCTTATTTTCTTATATAAATATGCTAAATAACTTAGAGTTTAAATCATAGACTCAGAGAATAGAGTGATGGTCACTGGGGGTTTGGAGGGAGGAAAAAAATTGGCAATCAAGGTGCAAAATGTTTGCTTTCTCAAGATGATTAAGTCTCAGAAATGTGCTAAACAATATTGGGCCATCAGTCATCAATAGTGTATTATAAACTGAAAATTTTGATAAGTAGGCAGATATACTGTTCTTTTTCCTTTCCTTTTTTTTTTTTTTAAATGAGGGTAAAGTAAAATAATATGGTCCCACTGCATACTGAAGCATCAAATGAGGCTACCAAATGGCTAAGGATTTGAATTTAAGGGGTGAAGTCTTCTGTGGCACCCGGTATCTGTACCATGCAGAGCGAATGTCTCTTTAAATCTGGAGATTCCTCTCTTGCTTCACTATAGGTTCAGCCCAAATATGCCCTGATGTGCGCCCCTTTTCTGGAACCCTTTCTTCATGGATCCCAGTAACTTACACTTTGACAGCTTGTATGTATAGTTCTTTACACATAGTACTTTATAAAAACCTGTTTCCACCTCTTTAATGCGTTGGTCACACATTGTTTCCTTGTGACTTTCATTATAAGAAAAATACAGAAGTCTTTTTTAAGTTAAGGCAGAAATCAGATAGCAGATCTTTGATAGGGTTTATCAGCTGTGGCAGTAACAGGGCTGTAAAGTTTGACCTTATGAATTCAGAATACGATGGCCTCTGGGATCTTTCGGCCTCTCCTCTCCCTGGGTCTCTCACCATCCTGTCAGCCCCTGAACTCTCTTTGAAGAGATAAACTAGCCTCATTTCCTCTCCAATTTAAGTAAAGTATATTCCTTGTCATCTGCTCAGGAGACAGCTGGGCCTTATACAGCTGGACACCACTGTGGACCTGAAGGGAAGTGTGGTAGGGACGTCCCAAGTCTTGAACAGGTGCCAGCTCTGTTCTTACTGGCTACTTGACCTTTACTTCCAGGACCCAACTTGGAGGCCTGTGACTCTCATGACTGTACCTCTCCCCACTGTGAGGAGAATCTAGGCTCGTGTCCACTTCTTCTCTTCTGGACTCACACTGGGCTGCTTAAGGCCTTGGGCATCCTGTCTACAGTTGTGTGTCCTTCTTTCCTTGGTCTGCCCTCTTGAAGGGAGATGGCATCACCAATGAGTGTCTCCAGCTGCAGAAGGTGGAGCTATAGCTTGGATCTTCAACATCCTCCAAAGGCCTAGTGTGGTTCAGTTGGGGGCTGGTGCAGAGCTGTAAGAGGCGGGGCCTAATGAAGGGTATTCAGGTCATTGTAAATGTGCTCCCGAAGGTAGGACCTGGTTCTGGTTCCTTTGCCTCCTTCCTGGATGTGAGATAGATGACTTTGTTAGGCTATTTCGTAGGACCCAAAGCCACAGAACCAACTGACCATAGACTATGAGACAAAATAAACCTTTGATTTCTTTAACTTGACCGTCTCTGGTATTTGTTACAGTTATATGAAGATGACTAGCACTGGTGGTTATTCACTACAGTTGTGTGCCTTTCTTTCCTTGGTATTTCCACTGGGGTGGTAGGGGGCACAGGGTACAGCAGTGTCTGGAACCCATAGAGACTGACCTTGCATGTCAAGGGTCGTTGTATGCTCTTCAGCCCTGCAGGTATTAACCACAACCCTTACCAGGCTTTCTTATTGCTCTCAATTTTACAGGAAAAGAAACTGATGAAGTATATTATATATGTATAAAATTGTGAAAGGATATTTTTTAAATAAAAAAGTGAGTACACTTGGCTTCCCCTGGAGTTTCTGGTGTGACGCTGGCCTGTACTGATTCTGGGTCTTTAATTAGGGAACAGATAGAAGAATGAAGTGGCGTTTATTGGCAGCTTATTTTCCTAAGGGTTGGCTTTTACACTGACCTGTTTAGGAAGTACACATCCCTCTCCTAATCAACATCTAAGCAAAATAAAATGAAAGCCCAGCTACAATGTTTTCAAAAGAAAGAAAGACAGAACCCAGAAGAGTCATGGGGTTGGCCGAGCCCAGGTTTTAATGCTGCAGTCTGACTTCAGAGCTCTCACTCAGTATCATCATTGTCTCAATAAGCTGTGACCTCATTCTTCAGATTTCCACCCCTGGTGACACATGATCATCATGATACAGCCAGAGGAAGCAGTAGAAACCATGGAGGGCTTCCAGGGACCAGGGCCTGCACTGAGAATCTGATTCAATATAAGTTGGCATTATCCATGGAAACAGAACTAATAGACATTTTAAGATATTGGTTTGCCAGGCAGTGGTGGCGCATGCCTTTAATCCCAGCACTCAGGAGGCAGAGGCAGGTGAATCTCTGTGAGTTCGAGACCAGAGACCAGCCTGGGCTACAAAGTGAGTTCCAGGAAAGGCTCCAAAGCTACACAGAGAAACCCTGTCTCACAAAAAAAAAAAAAAAAAGACATTGGTTCATGTGAAAAATCACATGATTAGTCACATGCACCTGGAGGTCAGAACTGCCTGAGAACAGGAGGACCTGGGGACAGGTGGCACATGTAAAGATTTTCATCTGAAATACCACTGACTGGCACATGTGTTTAAATACTTGGTTCCCAGCTAGTGGCCTACTTGAGAAGTCTGGAGTATGATACTATTCACCCCAGATAGGGAACCAACATATGCAAATTAAGAGTTCCACCAACCTGGTGAATCAGTGAGTTTTATTGGGGTTATGTGTGGGATTATGGGTGAAGGGTTACTTACAGCAGCAGAAACAACAAAGCTACATTACTAAAAGCTCACCCTAACATGGATGACAGACAGTTCCGGAGTGTTGGAAACCTGGAGCCTACTGCACAATTTGCAGATCAACCGGTTGGGGAATGTCTCTTTCGGGTCACATTCTCTTCCAGCAGCTTGGCTGGCCTTGACCTTCTCTAGAGAGCTTAGTTTAAGAGTCAGTCTTGTTAACAGAGCTCAGTTGCTCTCTGTGTGTTTAAGCTCATCTGGCTGGACTGAGAGTGTCTCTCAACAGTCTTTATTGCTTTCTCTGGGGAAGGAGGAGCCTAGTGAATATGCTACATTTCAGGGACTTCCTGATGCTTTTCAGTTTACTTCTTGCATTTAATGATCTTCTTTGCAGGATGGAATGTTTCACCTCTCTTTAAAGCAACATAGGTCTTCCTTCAATGAAGGAGGTTTATCTTGGAGTTAATTGCTACCCAACAGGAGGTAGGCCTAGCTGGAGGAAGTGTGTAACTGAGGGGATGTTCTTGGAGGTAAATTATTCCTGGCTCCTTTCCCTCATACTTCCGGCTTCTTGATATGACAAGATGCATGAGGTCACCACCACATGCCCTCACTGCTACAGAGAGAACCTCTCTAGCCATCATGCCTTCTTCATCATGATGAACTCTTCCCTTTGGAACTGTGAATCTCAACAACCTGTTCTCTACATAGGGCTCAGAGATGTGTTTTGTCACAGGTGAGAAAAGTAACCAATACAGCGTAGTGTCCAATGAGGCCCTAAAGACCAAAGAACCAGGAACACTGAGATCAGGGAGAGCCGGTGTCCCAGCTGAGGCAGCCAGGCTGAGTTCATTCCTTCTTGCCTCCTTGCCTTTTCCTCTTGTCTAGTACCTGAAGAGATTGCAGAGGGCCATCTCATTGAGAAGGCTGCCTCTTCAGTCAGTCCATCAACTGAAATGAAATGCTTCCTTCCTCCAGAACTGTTCTCAAACACAGCTAGAAACTCTGTTGAACTCTAGGTACACCGTGGCCCAGAAAAGATGTTGCACAAATGTGACCCTCATAGTCTGTCAGAACCACGTCAGTTTTCTTTGTCCTGTCATTGTGGGTCAGGGGTTACTCACACAGTTGTTTGATAGTGAGTTCATTCTGGGTGTCAGGGAAGCTGAATGAGCAGCTGAAAGTCCCAGGGGAGAGAATGACTTCTCCACATCTGAGACTACTGATCTAAGTCAACACCGAGAGAAACCAAGAGCATCTCCACAGCTCTGTGTCTTCCAACATGGTGTCTACTGTGCCCTTTTGACTTTCAAATTTCAACAAATCAAAATGAAATGAAGTTCAAATTCAGCCCCTCAGTCACACTAACCACATTTGCAAGGGCCTGGTAACTTTTTTCTTTTCTTTTCTCCTTTCTTTCTCTTCTTCCTCTTTTCTTTTCTCTCTTCTTGTCCTTTTCCTTCTTCTTCTTCTTTTCTTTTCTTTTTGCCCTTTTGCCTTTTTCCCAAGTATCACATGATTTTTCTGATATAAACAGGATAAGAACTCATGAATCAATAAATTTTGTAAACTTTTGTTTGATTGAAAGTTAAATTGTGGCTAGATGTGGTGGCACATGTCTTTCATTCCAGCACTTGGGAGCAGAGGCAAGAGGATCAGGATTTCAAGGTCATCCCTGGCTCCATAACAAGTTGGAGGCCAGCCTGGGCTCCCTGAGAACATGTTTCAAAATAAAAACAAAAAAAGTTAAATTGTAGCTAGACGTGGTGGCAGATGCCTTTAATTCCAGCACTTGGGAAATGAGGCAGGAGGATTATGAGTTTAGGGACAGCCTGGGCTACATAATGATACCCTATCTTTTTTTTTTTTTTTTAATTTCCAAGCTGAGGACCAAACCCAGGGCCTTGTGCTTGCTAGGCAAGCGCTCTACCACTGAGCTAAATCCCCAGCCCCATGACACCCTATCCAGCAACAAGAAAGTCAAATGTGCCCTTGGCTATTTAAGGTATTTAATTGCTATTGTGCCTTTCAAATCTCCAACAATGTTAGAGGAGCAATGAGATGGAGCTCCATATTCTTGGGAAAGCCAGCTGCAATTTGGAACGCCAGGTTAGCCTAAGGGTGAGTGCTGGAGAGGGTGGGAGCTTTGATGAAGCCTTACAGTGTTAACCTTTACTCTTGTTAAAGCCCCAACACAGGTGCAGGTGGCCCATGCCGGGTACCTCTGTGTGACATCCAATGGTGCCCAGGCAAAACTTGCAGCCACACATTGCCCAAATATCTGACTTAAAGAATCCAGAGGACTGGAGCTGTAACCCAGGGGTAGAGCACCTGCTAGCACACACAAAGTTCTGGGTACTATCCCTGGCAACCCATCCACAAAAAAAAGGAGAAAAAGAAAAATTGCATTGTTTTAAGTCACTGAGTGTTGAATCGTGTCTCATACAACAGCAGCAACCAGAATAGAATTTCTCCAGCAAGATAGTAACAGAATAAATCTGTCACTCACTCCTAGCTTAGAGATTCTTTTCAGTCTCAAAAGAAAAACAAAACAAAAGATGCCAGATATATGCTGATTGTTCATAGATGAAGATGGGGGTGTGCAGCTGACTTATGTCTCCATCAGGAAAGGACACACACACACACACACACACACACACACACACACACACACACGGTTGTTGTCTTCACCTCCACGTGGCCTGGTAGGCTGAAGCCTCAGTTCCTTCTTAGCTATTGACTGGAGAAACCCTTACTTGCTAGCCATGATTCGTTCACTACAGGACAGCTCACACCATGACAGCTGGCTTCAGCAGAGCAGGCAAGACACAAGAAGAAGACGAACAAGACAGAATCTACAGACTTCTGTAACCTAGCCCCAGACAACATAGCTCACCATTTCTGCAGACTTGTTCATTAGAAGCAAACTGCTGCTTTTGGGATCTGCTCACCCCCAAAGCAAAGGGATGAGTGGCAGGAGATGGGTATTATTAGAGGGCA
This sequence comes from Peromyscus leucopus, assembly GCF_004664715.2. Lineage (NCBI taxonomy): Eukaryota > Metazoa > Chordata > Mammalia > Rodentia > Cricetidae > Peromyscus > Peromyscus leucopus. The sequence continues at coordinate 80,469,757 of NC_051067.1, forward strand.
TGGTGGAATCTGCCAACTGTATTGACCTTCAAAGTGGCTAAGGGGGAATGAGGTGGTAATGTCAACTGATGGCCAGCAAGGTTTCACATACACCATTATATACTACAGGATGTGGCCATTACAAATGAAACAGAAAATCATACTATCTGCCTTCCTGGGACATTTATTTTAGCTAACTGATCCCATTAGTCTTCCTCCTGTGGCTCATTTTGGCCAAGTTCATGTGACATCTCTAAGACGTAGATGGCTCAAGCTGGACTTTTCATGTGGTTGCTTTCAGGGGCTGCGTTCTCAGACAGTCTCATATGTTCTTGTCACCTGATGTCCAAGGACCCCAAACCGACAGTAGAGATCCAAGGACCACTCTGCTCTCTTCACCCACTGATGTGTCGAAGGAACACAATTTCTCTTATCACAGCAGTCATTGCATCCTTCCTCTCAGATCTTAGGAAGAAAAGTGAGGTGCATCTCCCAGCACAGCAGGAAGGGAAGGCTCAGCATGCATGCTTGGGTGATTTCAATAATCCCACTCCTCATATTTATTGGCTAAGGTTATAAGACTCTGAAGCACTGTGGGAGTAACTTCTCAGCTTCTAAAGAGCATGTGATACAGTGAAAAGGTAGCCACAGAATCAAAAGAATCCCCAAAAAGATCCCATTAACTTCAACGTTAAAATCCTCTTAACAACACAAGGTTATCTGGTGTATACCTGGCGGACTCTCAAACGACAAGGCCAACACCTTGGACTCTTCTTTTTTCTGCAGTGGACAAGGTGCTCATGGCTTCATGAGAGCAGCAGATGAAGTGTCTGGCTTGGTTTATCAGCCTTCTCTATCAAAACATGCTTACTTAATTATTGACCATTTGGCATACTCACTAGAGTTCATGTAAGTTAAATGTGAAGACATGGCTTTATTATTGTTTTAGTCTATTTTCCATTACTAATGAACTACCCAGTGCTGGCAAATGTGTGGAGAAAGCAATCTCTTTAGCCTACAGCTTTAGAGGCTGCATGTCTTAACATCATAGAGTTGGCTCTGGTGAGGAGTTCTCCTGCCTGCTGGATAACATGGTGGAAGCATGTGCACATAGGAAAGAGGACATGAGAAATGACATAGGGACCAGGCTTGTCCTTTGATTACTACCTGGGGGTTTCACAGGTAACCATCTCCTTCCAATGATGGTGTTCAGCCAACCAATTATCTTGCACTGGATTCCATCTCTTAAAGTGTTCATCACTCCCTCACATCACTAAACCGAGGGCCAAATTTCCAACAGACAAGTCCTTGGGACACGCTCAAATCAGATCCAAGCAGTAAGAAATGGCTGTTAGTGAATTTTGGTCCTGCAGAAGACGAAAAACAATCAAAAGGCAGAGTTGTGGAACCCAGTCCCAGCGGATACATCTACAAACACCCTAACACCCAAGCAAGCCTCAGGGAGCATTTTGGAAGAGGAATGGGAAAACTGTAAGAGCCAGAGGATCAGGGAGTTTGCTGTGAGATTGTATCTGATTGTGTCTCCTAGGAATATTGGAAGCCAGGGTCACAAAGCCTCACTAACATGACTGCCCAAATATGAGCTAAACAAGGATGACACCAATGGATTTGCCAACGAGGATGGGGAAAAGGCCACCAGGCCTCAACCCTACAGGAGAATTGTGGGCAAATGAGGAAAGCTGGGAGATGGAGAGGTCTTACCCAAAAAAGAGCACACCCATTAGTTGTCCATTGCCAAATGGTCAGCCCTGAAAGCATACATACAAATAGCATTATATGAACTGAGCTGTTTATATTTAGGAATGTATGTGAAAATACATATATGAATACAATAGCGATTAGTGAGAAAAGAGACCATGAATTTGGAGGACAGTGGGGAGGGCATATGGGACAGTTTGGAGGGAAGAAAGGGAAAGGAGAAATGTAATTATATCATAATCTCAAATATAAAATTTTAAAAATGGCTGTTAGAAGAACAAATCATACTCATGCCATAATAAATTCCTATCAAAAACCAAACCAGGGCCACCAAGAAGGGTCAATGGATAAAGAGATACTTGCTGCCAGGTGTCTGGGATGCACATTGTGGAAGGAAAGAGCCAACCTCTGGGAGTTGTCCTCTGACCCCCACTTGAGCACCATGGTATACATTCACAAGAGTGTGCACACATTCACAGAACACAATGAATATACACAAATCAACAAAAGTAATAAAAAAATACCCACGCAATAAGACATGCTTATTTAAAAACAAAACAAAACAACAGCAACAAAAACCCAACCTGGATGTGGCGGCATATACCTTCAATACAGGCACTCAGGAGGCAGAGGCAGGAGGATTTCAGTGAGTTCAAGGCTAGCCTGGTCTACATAGCAAGCTCCAGGATAGCCAGAGCTATGTAGAGAAACCCTGTCTCAAAACAAAAATAATAACAAAGAAAAAAGAAGAAAACCTTCACACAAGAGGCAAAATTGAAAGGGATATTTGGGGGACAGGGAAGAGACAGAAAACCTTCACCTCCAAGCCTTTTCCAGATGAGAGTTAAGAATCCCAGCCTAATGAACACTTGCTGGAAACGTTGTCAAAATAGACAATACGTTAAAAAAAAAAAAAAAAAGGAATGTTAAAATAACCACTGCTCCAATAGTCCACTGACCATGCCTAAGACCTGCGCATATAGGGCCTTTCTCTTTTCTCAGATCTAAATCTACCGTGTTATGGGACTCTTACAAGAAACTCCATTACAGTAAGACGTGTCTTAACCCACTGCACAACCCTAGTGACTCGTGGTTCTGTCTTACAGCTTACAACCCGGAGCATCTCTCTATTCCCACCCTGCTTAAAGCTCTGCCAGAGTCTCTTCTGGAGAAACTACAACCCATTTTCTTCCTGGCTTACCCTGAAGTCCTTTCCCGGGCCAAAGGAGAATCCCATGTCACTGAGCTGATAGTTGACACAGTGGATGAAGGTGCTCGCTGCTAAGCCTTCAAGCAAGTTGTCCTCTGAGCTCCACACAAGTGCTGTGACAAATGTGACTCACACAATAAATAAATACAATAATTTATTAAAAAAAGAATTCCACAGTATTTGAGTGTGGGTCTTGGAAACAAAGTCATCAGGCACTGTCTCCAGCCCATGCCACACTGCCATTGACCCCCAGATGCAGAAGTTCCAAATGCAGGCATTAATATACTTATTGCTATTAAGAAACATAGAGCTCATAGGCTACACGTCCTGGGTAATAATAATGCATTTCCTGGAAGAATAACATAATAATAACATAAAGGAATGCTCCTAGCTGTCCTCCAGTGAAACCTAATTTACGAAAACAGGTAGTGGGCCAGATCTGTACTACAGGTCATGGCAGAGCTGGATGGCTGCTTTTGCAGTCTACTTTGAGTTTGGTCTCTACTATCACCTATCCATCTGTCTACTCCCTGCTCTGCCAGCCCATTGTCTGTCCATTCTATGACTGATTCGACATCTTTTTGAGGGCCCGCAGACCCAGGAAGCATCGGCTTCCATGTTGGCTGGAGCACCCTTTTCCCCTGTTCACACAGAGGCAAGAGGGCACATGGTAATTGTGGCTTTATGCTCCAGCTGCCGCTGAGATTGGTGAAGCTGTGGCAAGTCCCCCAAATCAGGACACCCTCCTTTCACATCTAATTGCCTCTTACACCCACCTCATACCAAGCTGTCTTCTTAATTCCCCTCAAGCTTCAAGGAGAAAAAAACAAACAAACAAATAAGCCGATCACCTTCAAATTAGAGCTGCAATTTAAAACCCCCTTTTCCAGCAAAGGGCAGAGGGGAGAGACAGAGAGGTCCGTGACAGGCACCTGTGAAGGGTTCACAACGCGGTTCCATTTACGGGGCGGACGCTTCCGTCCACCCACTTCCGCATCAAGAGCGTCCCGTAGCTAGGATACTGGTGGGCCGGATGTCCGGGCAAGGGGTCTCGGTGATCAGAGTCCGTGACGTTGCATGGTGATGCAAGCGCGCGGCACACTATGTGCCTACGTACACACGTAGAGTAGTGACGTGACCTGGCCACGCCCCAGCGTTTTAAAGCACGCGCCATATTCCCCAGCCCCTTCTCCATGCACGTGTCTCTCCACAGGCCTGCGCACTTTCTATCCTCTGTTTCTAATAAACTCTATAAGCGGATTCTGTCGTGTTTCGTGACGTTCCTTGCAGGGTAAGAACACAACGCAGCCAGAAAACTAACAACCTGGTGTCCCTTAGCAACTCAGTGCTTCTCTTTCAGTTCTGCCAGATGTGAGAGGAGAGGTGGCCTCCATCACTTCCTGCTGTGATGTCACCACATCGTGTAAGACCTTCTTGTGGATCCCAAGCCCTCTGAGGCTGTTCCCACTGGAAGAATGTACAGAGCACCCATGTCCCCAGAGTCAACCTGTCAATCCCGAAGAACTTGCCAAGGCCACCGCAGCTGCTCAGATGATAACGGCTGAAGCTCGGTGCGACACAAGCTGCTGCTTTGTCACAGATGCGACACTGCCTGGAAAAATATTGAGCAGCCAATGGGAGATGGACACAGACTCTGGAGGTCATTTCCTCGTGCGACAAAGGTTCCTCTGTGCGCTTGCTTTTTATCTTCCTTTCCTCATCTGAGAACCGAGGCAGTAAGGGTCCTTGACATTGGCTTGGGGTCTTGGGCTTGACACCACCCCGGAAGACTGTCTCCACAGCTTTGTAGCCCCTCTCCAGTTGTTAGCTGGGCCTTCTGACCTGAGCAGAGAATCCGAGGGCCTTCGGTTTAAACAGGTGCTGAAAGCCAGGGCAAGCCAAAATATTTTGTTCTTTCTGGGTCATGAACTGTTTGCTGTTGGAAACATCTGTATGGATAGACATACAGGCTAAACATAACAGAAGCACGGGGAATGATGGCGGTCTTTGGGAGGGAGGGGAAGGAGACCCTGGACCCCAATAAAGTCTATCTCTTAAGCACACACCCCTTGCTTTGGACCATAGTGACAGGCAATAAATTATCCATGTTGGTTCAAAGGACAAGGTTGCCTCATAACAACATTGTCCATATGCTGCAGTCAAACCAAGCCTGTTCCTAAAATACCATTTAGAGAAAACGTGTGTGTGTGTGTGTGTGTGTGTGTGTGTGTGTGTGTGTGTGTGTGTGTAAGGTGTATGTGCTTTATGGTATGTGCAGGCATGTGAGTGTGTGAGCGTGCGTGGGAGCGTTTATGTGTGTTCAGAGCGAGGTGGCGATGGCAGCCCCATCTTTCAAAGGCAAAATCACCATCATTAGATGAAATGCTACAAGTTCATTTCCAAAATAAAGCAAGTGAGAAGGAAGGAGCTTAAAGACTGGGTGTTTAGACAGGCCTGCGAGCCCCCTTGTGACCTTGCTCTGATATTTAACAAAACATTAATCTTCTTGCCAGCAATTATAAAGGATACAGTGATGTCGCTGGCTCTTCGAGAGTGAGTAATAGTGATTCCATTGTTCCTCTTTATTTATGCCTTGGCTGTACCAGGCAGATGAGGTAAGTTGGGGCTTTGATATGTTATTATTCCGCACTGGCAATACATAAAGGATGCTTACACAAATATCTGTCTGTTTCTGAGGCTCTGTTTCACAGCTCCTTACAACTCCAGATCAAAGCGTCTCAACATTTTATTATGAAATCATGAAAATCCTCCTCTAGTTTGCATATGAATTATAGTCTTTTTTTAATCCACCAGTGTACCCTGGTGGCAGTGGCTTTTGAACTGAGAAAGGGAACAAGGTGTTAGATATTATTCCTTAAAGACTGTGACTCGTGGGCTAATCCTGTCCAGTGCAGTTCTCCGGGGAGCTCCAGGGTCTTTGTGAGCACAAAAGCCTGGGGGTGGAGGACCTGCGGGCCAGAGCCAAGGGCCATGAGCCTTCCTTCCCTTGTGGGGAAACAAAACTTGGTGAGAAAGCCTCCATTTGGGAGCAAAGGAGGAACGAAAGGTTACACACCTCGTAATTTCAAGCTAAAGAAGAAAAGATGCCATCTTTGCCTTCCTGAAATGAAATCCTTACCCGGAGCTTGGGGTAGAAACTGTGTTTACCCTGTGACGGACCTAGCAGTTATTTCTCACCCCCCTCGATCGCTCCCGGAGATCTGGCAAGAGAAGTACTTGCCTTTGGGAGATTAGCATATAAACTGGGTCTCTTCCTTTTCAACAGGCCCCCTTCTCTGGGGACAGTTAATAATCTCCTTTGGAATGCGGGGGATGGGAGGGGTGCTGCCTGGCACTTTTGATGGTCTCCAGGATACATAGGTGCCTGGCGTGTGGATTCTTTGACTTGGGGGTCGGTGAAGAATGGGTAGAAACCAAAACAAGCCCATAATAGTGAAGGAAGCTGGGGATGCAGAGTGTCTGTGCCTCTAGGAAATGCTCTTCCCTCCCTCCCTCCCTCCCTCCCTCCCTCCCTCCCTCCCTCCTCCCTCCCTCCCTCCCAACCCTGGATCATTGAGCTACATTTCCAGCACTGAAAGATACAGTTTAGCCTTGTCCATGGCTTTATTTAGCACCTGTGGTCTGGGCATATCTAACTGACCAGGGGAGGCTCCGTCTTAACTGGGTGTTGGGGAGGAAGAAGTGTATCAGAAAGGTAAATGGCAAGTCTTCTAGTGTGTGGCAAAGCATCAAACCATCCACACTGGATGCAGCCTCAGCCTGTAGCTAGGGGTCTGTGGGGCTTGTGGACAGCGACTAAAGCTCTGAGAAGACATAGGACATTGCAGACTCTCTTGTCCAAAATTGCCCTCCCTGTGTTCCCAGAGGAGCAGGTGGGGCAGATGGCAAAGAAGGAGCTATCGCAAAGTTGCCAAATTATTCTCCAAAGAAAGGTCTACGTGCCAGGCTGGCCGCGTCCCTCGCTGGCTTTTGCTCAAGGGTGCTGCAAAGGAAATTCTGTGGGGGCATAATACTCCTTTGGCAAAATAGTGATGCCCCATTTCAACTAATAGCACCCCAGAGTGTATGGCATTTGGTATAAATGGTTTGCCAAGTGGCTTACAGTTTGGCTCATTTAGCCGAAAACACACAAGCATTTGTTAGAAATAAGAGGCAATAACTTCTAATCTCATCCCCTCCATCGCCGGTATTTTCTGATGGTGTGAGATGGAAGGCCACCATCCTCCCAGTCTCTAGCATTCTCAACAGCAGGAATCTTTACTCTTACATGCCTCTTCCTCTCAGACCCGGATGTCTGCGCAGGTCACTTCTCCACAGGAGCACCAAATTTTACAACCTAACTCTGAGCCACCAATAATGTCTGCCTAGCGCTCAAGCTGAGGCTTCTGAAGCCTGGGCTGAACTGAGGACACTGGAGATGCTTGTTTGTGTCACGGTCACAATCTGCATCTCTTGGACTGCCCGCACTTCCCTGTCCTTCTAAATGTGTCACTCACGGGTCCCCATAGGTCCTGCCTTCCTGTTTCATGAAGCTTCCCTGCAGCGACCGTACCTTCTTCATGGCTGAACATCTTTATGACTCCAGCTTCTCCTGTTAACTGGCTCATTATCCCTTGACTTTTGACCTTGCTCAGGACAAGTTTTAGCATTCTTTTCCTTATGAAACACTGGCCTAGGAGGGCCTATGGGTACTCAGCATGCAATCAAGCTGTAGCTCTCAAGAAATTTCCGTTTATTGCAAAGGCACCGTGGACTATTCCCTATCCGTCCCCACCACACAGGCTCCCCGTCTTGTCTGCAGAGGTGCACCTGTTTCCTGTGGCACCTATATTAACCACTCTTTAAAAGGCTAATAAATATTCAAAGTCTTACCAGGAAAGGAATTGTCCTAATTGCCCCAAACCCACAGTATTTCTTCTGATACTCAGGAAGAAATCAGTGGCTGTCACATTACTGTGTCTGTGGCTAATTTGAAGACGGATGTGTCACTTTGTTTTAATTCTTCTGTAACGTTGAAGGAGTGAAGGAGCCCTTTCCAGATGTCTTACATTCAATAAGAGATGACTTAAATTTGCATTCTTTTTCCCCCTTTACTTTCCCAAGCTTTGTGAAGACTTCACAAATCTGCGGTGAGTCCTGTCTCCATCAGCACCGTTCCTGAACTACCCATTATCAAATAAAAGCTTCTTGGAGCTCCTTAGGACATCAGCAAAGGTGTGACTTCCTTAGTGCCTCTTAAGTGACAGAGAAATCATTACAATTAAGACCTTGCCAAAACAGCTATTGACCAAAGAGAAAGGGTCACCCTTAACTAAGAATTTGCACCTGGAACACTAAAGTGATTATTGGTGTGTTCCCAAGCTGTTTGCCTAAAGGATGCTTTCTTCTTGTTATCCGGGGAAAACATGAACCTAGTCCAACAAAGCTGGGGAAGCCAGCTCTTCTGATGGTGATGAACTCAAGCGTCTGAGAGGCAAGGCCACAGGAGAGGAAGCAGAAGCGGGAAACATGGCCACCCAGAGCATCTTTGTTCTTATATTACTGTGAATAACAACTTCAGCACACACATTTTGAGGACTTTCTCCTCGATTCTGCCCTGATCCTTTTCTAAGTGTTCAATGCTGCCACCAGGGTGTGAGGTAGGGGACCCTGGCTGGCCTTCTACTGTTGCGATGTCCCCACCCCCATGTGCCCCATCGGGCCAGCAGTCCCAGCAGACAGCGAGGGAGGCTCACAAAGGGAAGAATTCCACAGCTCCGCTCTGAGCTTGTTCATAATTTGTCCCATTGTTCCTCCACTTTGCCGCACGTATGAGATATGTAAGACTCCCTCCGGCTCTGAGACTGTTGTAGCTGCTGGGCACAATGGGGGAGAGTGAAGGCTGCTTTGTGGCCACTGCCTGAAGTCTCCCTGCCTTTGTGACTGCCGCAGGGATGCTTCAGAGGCCTCGGGCTTGCCTTTGTGAGCGCAATTAAACCCCGGAAGAGGAAGGGTAAGCAGGGAGCTGTCCTGGCACCACTGTTCTGCTGCGGGCGGCGTCACTTCGCCTGGTACTGATGGCCAGAGGTCCCTGTATCAGGAGAGCCTTCTGAGGCCCAGCCACACACTCACTCCCGGGAGCATTTTGTTTTATGTCCAGAGAACAAGTACCCATGGATCCTAAGTGAAGAGGCAGAGATGGGAGGCGGATCCAGGCACACTAAGTTAATAGTGAAATGGAAGTGGGAAGTTTTCAAGTGGGAGGGCCCAGCATTGTGATACTGCCCCTGCACTTCAAAGAGCCAGAGGATTCAGAATGCCTTCGCTGTAAGGAAATGATAACGTTTGCGGAGAGATATGTCCAACAAACTTCACATTGCACAATATATTTACATATGCAGGAGCATCATGTGAAGCCTCACACATGTAAACATTTTACATTTTTATATACCCATTAAAGTTAATTGAAATCTGTAAACTTTTTAAACAAACAAACATTTTCAAAATATTGCAGCTGAGCGTAGTGTCTCACACCTGTAATTCCAGCCCTGTAACTCAGAGGTAAGGCAGGAAAATGAGCTAATTGGCAGGACAGTGGGGAAGGAAGGGAGGGAGGGAGGGAAAGAGGGAGGAGGGAGGGAAGGAGGAAGGAAGGAAGGAAGGAAGGAAGGAAGGAAGGAAGGAAGGAAGGAAGGAAGGAAGGAAGGAAAGTAGGAAGGAAGAACGGTCCTTTCCAGAACGGTGTCACATCTGCATCTGACATCTGAGGTCTCCGTCGCTGTATGTCAGAAAGACTGACAGTAGTCCACTTTCCAATTGACCTACTCTTGGAGCTTGAGTTTCCGGGAAGCGCTCCTCCTGCCCCCACTCCTGCTCAGTCTTTTTGTTAGACCTGTCCATATTGTGCCGTGTGGTACCTGACACACAGACATTTTGAGCCTCGGTTTCCTTAGCTGTATGCTAATGGGAGGAATCTACAGCTGTGTGTGGTTGGGGAGGGCAGGCCGAATCATTTCTTGTGTGTGGTTGGGGAGGGCTGGCCGAATCATTTCCTGCCTTTGCTTCATTTAGTCTTTCCTCCTTTTCATCCCTTCCCTTTCAACATGGCAAAGCAGGTCAGGCACCAGTGCAGGGCCTCTGAGAATAGGGGTTAGGGGAAGCACATGACCACTACTCAATCAAGAAGCAGGCCACACTGGCTGCTAACATGTTCGAATTTCCTCATGTGTTTTCTTCTTTCTCACCCATTTGCCTTTCCACTTCCATGAGATGATTGAGAATGCATGCATATTAACCAGGAAGCTGCCTCATGTTTCTGATCCCAGCACTTGAGAGGATTGGCTTGGAGCTGAGTTCCAGGCCAGCCTGGGCTACAGAATGATGCCTTGTGTAGGGGATGGGGGTGGGGAGGGTGGGCAATACATTGTTAAAAATAAACAAAATACTGTTTTAAATAGAAGTGATTTTCAAGTGTCTGTGAAAGCAAAAGGAACATAGAATGAGCCTCCAAATATTCCAGTTTTAATAATGGTTAAGTCATAGTCAGTCTTGTCTTACCCACTTACCTTACCCTTATCTTACCTACTTCCTTCTGGTTTAATTTTTTTAGTCTTTAAAATTAATTTGTTCTTTGATAATCTCACACATCTATATAATATACATTCTTACCATCCTCTCCCATCCCACTAATACAACCTTCCTCCCAAAAAGACCCTCTTCCACTATCATATCTTGTGTGTGTCTAACTTTGACTCACTGAATTTAACCAGGGCTGCCCTCTTGGACATACCGCACTGGAGGCTGTGTCATGGAAGACCGCATTCCCCCACCCAACAGCCATCAACCGCCATGAGATCTCCAGAGAGGGGTGGGGGTCCGGGAGCTACGCCTGTGCTTGTGACTGAATGTTGACTGTCTTCTTCTTGGGCAGGCCCAATGTAGGTGACTGTGGCCACTGTGAGTTCCTGGGTACAATGACCACATCATGCTAGAAGACATTATCCCACAGCCCTTCTCTCCATCATAGATCTCTTACATTTTTTTTCTGCCTTCTCTTCGATGGTGTTCTCTGACTTCCACTTCCTCCTCTTTCCTGTTGTCATGACATCTGTCTGGCACTAATGCCACTTTATGTCCTCTGATTGACAGAAGAAGAAAAGTCCCTGCTTTCCATAAGCATTTCTAAACAATGTGATTTTTAGTTTTCCTTATGAGTAACACATCCTGAGTGTCTTCTCCGGCAGTTCAGTTTTTAAATTGAGGTTTTGGTTTGTTCCTGCTGTTCTATTCTGGTTCTTGTGACAGGGTCTCATTATGTCTGGCCTCAAGCATGCGATCTTTCTGCCTTTCCTGCCTCAGCCTCCCAAGTGCTGAGGTCCCAAGAGCCGCCCTATTTCCCCCAGACTTACGTTGTCGGTTTCATCACCACTGATGCATGCAATGGTGCCTTTCTCTGTTGGTTACTGTTTAATGTTCCATTTTTAACCACAAAAGCAGCTTGTAGAAGATGAGCCTGGGGTTAGAAATACCATTTTACTTAGGAATTATGGGCAATGAGGGAAAAATAAGACATGCTAAGCACAGTGGGCATTTTAATCAGGCAATGGCTTGTGTTATAATCTATACTTTCATAAGATCACACGGGCTAGAAGGTGATGAATGTACTAAAAGCACCAGTTAAGACAATTACAAACTCCAAGTGGCAGGGGATGATGCTTAGGATGAAGGTCTGTTTTGGAAAGATGAGAAACTGAGGTGGGCTCAGCATCAGCTCATCTGGCTGGTCACACCCAGAGGCCGGTCCTGGGATTCTCTCCTCTCTGTTCTGATTCTGCACCTCTGCTTTGGACCATCCTCTGTCCAAATCTGTCAGATCCTGTCTGTCCTTCCAGGCCCCACTCACAGGCTGCTTCTCATTTGCCCGGCTCCAACAGGCATGACCCTTGGCACTCCATCTCCAAAGCCTGCTTTGTGTCCACAGCCAGTTTACCTTGATCTGGGGATACTGACACACACCTTCTTCACCTCACTGCCAGGAAGCTGAGCGACCATCCACCAATCCCTTTCTAGATCCGAGTGTCAGCCTCCCCATCTCTAGACAGGGAGCTGTGGTTCAGTCTCCTCCAAGATCTTTTTTCAGACTGTGTGACCCGCTGACGTCTCTCTCTTGTCTCAGGACATTAAACCAGTGGAACTGAAAAAGCACATTGTCATTTTTATCATTTCACCCAGACTCCTACTGAGGAAATATTGACTATTGTAATCTAAGCAATCATCACGTGTCAATAGGCATTTACTCTTCATTCTAGATGGTGTTTTAAGAAGACTGAACAGGGAATTTGAGAATATAGACTACTGTGCCTGGTGTCGTCACTACCTCTTTCCTTCGATGCTTCTCACTTACCCGCTTGGGTCCTTCTTGGTTCCGATCACAGGAGTGGTCACAGAGTGTGTGGGCTGGGGGGGGGCAATTGTAAGTATGAACATATGTGTTGAGATCACAGGTCATGCACATTTCTCAATTGTTCTCCAGACAGAATCTCTCACTGGACCTGGTGTTCATTGCTAGACTGATTGGCCAGCAAGCCTCAGGGACCTGTCTATTTCCACCTTCCAAGCCCCGGGTTTATAAGTAAGTGGTATCATAACTGTTATTATTTTTTTTTTCTAACATGGGAGCTGGAGATTAGACTCAGGTCCTGATGTTTACAAGACAAGCCCTTTACGAACGGAGCCATCTGCCTAGTCTGTTGCTTCATTTCTTTTCATTTGTTAGTAGTCTGCTATATGTGTCTGTGTGATGTTAGCATCTGTGCACCCAGATGGGGGCTGCTAGAAGAACCTTGTCATTAACTTGACTGGACAAGTGGCCTGGTGACTGGTTACAAATTATCTGGTCCTTTTCCTGTTGTTACAGGTTGATTGAACATGATGGGTTCCGGAGATGCCAGCACAGAAGGACAGCATCTCCTCCTTGCTTGGATTCCAAAGAGGCAGCTAACAGCTCCAATGTCAGCATCCGAAGCATTGAGACTGCTGGATGCTCTGCTAAGAGATGCTAACAGGTCTGGCTCCTGTGCAGAGGCCTTGGCGGAGAAGATGCCTTCCCCAAGTTCAGCATTTCCTGGGTATCTGTTATGCTCTTGGAGAAGTTTCCGTCTGTTTTATCAGAGCTTCCAAGAGTAAAGGTATCACCTCTGTAGCCAGAGAAGTGGGATCCCAACTTGACCAGTGCTCGAGAGACAGGCATACCGGAGTACTATTCCAATGCGGAGCATGGAACTGAGGAAGCCTTCTTAGAATCATTGACATGGGCCTTCAAGGACGGCCTGAAATGAGCCAAATGGAGAATGTTATCCAGGGAAGTGAAGGAGCATCCACAGAAGGTTTCATGCAAAGTAGGGACTTGAGTGAGACCAGCAGGAGGGGCATCTTAAGGATTGGTAGGAAGCAAGAAAGCAGGAGTGGGGGCTGGAGAGACAGCCCAGCAGTTAAGAGCACTGGCCTCTCTAGCAGAACCCTAGGGTTCAGTTCCTAGCACCCACAGGGTGGCTCACAACCAAACATTACTTCAGTTCCAGAGGTTCCTACACCCTTGTCTGGCCTCCACAGGCACCAGACCTGCGCTCGGTGCACAGATACCCATGCAGACAAAACATACACCCATATGCATAGCATTTTTAAAAATTTTAAATTATCAAGAAAGAATAAAAGCAGGAGTGATGGTCAGTTTTGAGCTGTAACCTTGGCCTATGACACGTGTCAATATTTCTAGGCAGGAGACCTTCCGTTAGATATTAGACATTAGTCTAAGGGGGCAACTAGGACAGAAAAACATCCTTGAGAAGTTTAAACGAGAAAGGTGTGAGACATTGGCCATGAACTACAGGCAGACAATTATAGAGACCACTAAAACAAACAGGCAGTCTTGCTGAACACCTGGAGGAAGAGAGAGGGATGGAGATTTCTAAACTGAGTACGTGGGTGAGGTAGATGCTGGCCAAGAACAGTGACCACTCCCCAGTAGAAACTCCATGAATCAGAGTGTGGAATAGGTGTCAGGGTCCTTTGTCTGCCTATCTGCTGTTTGCTGACATGGTCACGGTTCCTAGCCTTGTCCCCTGCCAGTGGCTGGTGCACTGTCACCAGCCAAGGCTCTCTGTCCTAGGACTCTGTGGCCCAGTCTTCTGGCCATCTGTGGATAGTCTGCTGATCCCCTGTGTCACACAGTCTGCCCCAGGACAGCAGCTGGAGTCTTGCCTCCGTGCACAAGGCCCCAAGGTTCCATCCCAAACAGTGAAATCAAAACAAAATAAAACAAAACAAAACAAAACCATGTGCCCCATTCTTTAGGTCTCTGTTCCTGTCATCGCCTCGAATGTGTGACTCCTGTCCCTGTCCCCTCCCACCACATATTTTCTTTCTCTGTCTTCCTTTCTGATCTTCATAACACAGTCTCTGATGGGAGTTTATTCCATTCATCCATAGGGAAATGTGGAATAAAACAATACCCGGAGGCTTTGCCCACCTTCCCTGTTGTCCAGGTATTTCCCATGGTTCCCTGTGGAATTAAGGTCAGTGAGGAAGGACACCATGGTGTACAACTCCAAGGGCACTATTCCCAAAAACCACAGTGGCTGCTATAGCAGATTCATCTCTAAACGTTGCCCATGAGAACAAGGAGTTCTTGTACCTCTTGAGTTCAGGGCCTAAGCATGGTGTGTAGCCCAGAGAAAGACCTCAAGAAATGACATAATGAATGAAAAGAAGAGAAGAAATGATGCAGCACTCAAGGACTGTGGGAGCAAAAAGACAAGGTTAGACTCTGTTTAGGACACACTGAGCCTGAATCACTCGTGGAGCATCTGAGAGGTTGATTTGCACAGGACAAGAGTAAAAATGAGCCCAGGCAGCCTCTATGAATCCCGAGTCTTCATGATACTGGAGCCTTTCACTCCGTTCCTGCAGTGAAGAATGCAATGGCTGAGGATTTATGTTTTCTGACTGCTTTTTATCTATTGTTCATGAGATACTCGATTATAAATGTTGCTTGGACATTGTCATCAGGAGACTATCAGGAAAATTCTACTGTTTTCTACATTCTATAGGAAATCAGGTAAGAACAGGGGCTGCTGGAAGGGGCTGCTGGAGATTTGCCGTATCTGTTTATTGAGAACTTGCTATGGGCCAGACGTTTCCCAGGCTTTGGTGGTACAGTACAGACAGGAAAGAATAATGGCATAGGATCATATGTGTGAAACTCAATTATTAATGAGGAAAAGATATGCATAAACACAGTTCTCAGCTAACAAGGATTTGAATATGAATTTGAAACACTCTTTTATTTTATTTTTATTTTATGTATATGGGGCTTTGCCTGCCTGTGTGTCTGTGCACCATGTATATGCAGTGCCTGAGGAGGCCAGAAAAAGGGGTTCATCCTGGGACTGGAGTTAGAGATAGTTGTCAGCTGCCATGTGGGTGCTAAGAAGTGAACCCTGTTCTCTTGCAGGAGCAGCCACTGCTCTTAACAATTGAACCATATCTCTAGCCCCTGGAATATTAAATTTTTACATTGTGATGTTGCAAATGCAATATCCATTCATTAGAAGCCTTATTTCTAATTTTGAATTTTTTACCCCAGCTGGAGACACATGACAGGAAACTCCTGTATGATGGTGGCCATCAGCAAGGTCAAAGCTTTCATTCAGTTTCTAGAGCACCATCGTGCAATTGTATCCTGTATTCCTGGCAAACTCTCATTTCTTGTGTATCTCACTGTGCTGAGAGCTGGTGGCAGGGCACTATGGCCATGCCCAGGCATTAAGACTCAAGGAACAGAAGCATAACTCAGAAACAGTTAGAACAGAGGTAAAGTGTTGGCTCGTGTCACTGGTGACCCCAGTCTGCATCTGACTCAACATATTAATTGCTTCTGTGTTGCTGTAGTGCCAGTACCTGACAGAAGCAACTTCAGGGAAGAAAGATTTATTTGGGCTCACAGTTTCCAGACTGTCACGGCAGAGAAGGCACGATAGGGTCACTTAGCTCATTGTGATGGACAAGAGTAAACAGCAAATAAAGACCCAAGAGTGGGTGTGACCTTCAAAGATCCACCCTTTGGAGAGTAAGTGCTCCAGTGAAGTCCCAGGACTGGTTCCTATTCCCCCAACTCTACTCTGCATCTAATATTTTATCTAAACATGTCGTAGCAATGTAGTAATTATAATACACTGAATTTGGATGATAACCCTAGGACATAAATAACACCAGCAACATGCCAACACTAGGTTGTTGTTTTTCTGTCGGCTTTGCAAGCTGCACCTGAATCTACTGATAGTTTAACTACCGTCTGTGCCCTGTGGTCCAGCAATCAGCTGCTCAAAGTGCAGTCTGGTAGGATTTCCAGTTCCACTGGCACTGACCCTGCCAGCTGCCACCAAATGTAGCTTTTAACTAAATCTCTATTGTTTAATTTAACAATAAAGACTTGGAGTTAGATGTTGGGGTGAAAACCTGCTAGCTCAGAGAAGCTGAGATGCAATCAGCTGACCTTCCTTTCTGGCTGGAGATCCAGCAAGAGAAATGTCTCTCTACTTGTCCCAAACCAAAAAGACTGTGCCTGTGTGTCTCTAGGTCCCTCCTTCATCCTTCCTGTGTGTCTCTCTATCTGTGTTACTGGCTTCTCCATCCTCTCTACAGCTAATTCCTGTCATCTAGTTACTGGCTCCACACCCCTCCATCCAAGGTTAATTTTATGAACACAATCTCAGAGTTTCACAGCATGATCAAATATCCCACAATACTGAGTTTTCTAAGCATCATGCCATAGAGGCCACACAACCTTCCATAAGGTGATAGATGTGTAAGGTTATGTTCTTCTTCTCCAATAAACATCTGCAATGGCGGTGCCTTGTAGTAACAGAGATCTGGTTTTGGCTCACACTCATGCTTATTGTAGGTTGACTTCAACTTGGTCCCCAGCTGTCTTTGCTTTTGGACTCAGGCTGAGGAATTTTCCACATGAAGATTTGTGTTTCCTAGGAGGGGAAAGTGGTGAGAGGAAAACCAGCCTCTCCCTGGAGGTGGCAAATTTCACTTCTACCACATTCCTTTGGCTAAACAAATAAAATAGCTAGGCTTGCCACATGCAGGGCAAGGGTGTATCACCCTCTCATGAGGAAAAGCAAAAGTTCTGAACAATAAGATGATCTACCAAGGACAGGAAGCATGATTAATATTGTTGGCTCCTTAAGGCTGCCAAAATGAGTGACACAAACTGGCTGGAACAGCAGGGCCTATTTTGCTACACCTTGAAAGGCCCAAAGTCAGGTAAGAAATCACGCCATGCTGCCTCCAAAGACCTCTTTCATTCTTCCTAGCCTTTTGTGGTCACTGGCCATCTTTAGTGTTCTTTCCTTGCCTTAACAACTGCTCAGTGCAATTATTGTCTGTGCTGGTCACATGACAGTCTCCTGTTTGTCTATGCCAAATGACCTCTTCTAAGGACATAGGTCACTATACTAGATTCTCCTTAACATAGTTACATTTGCACAGACCTGCTATGAACTAATTCTCATATACACTGTAAAGATTTGGCACTTGAATTGGTTTAATAAAATGCTAATTGGCTAGTAGCCAGGCAGGAAGTGTTGGTGGGGCGACCGAACTAAGAATGCTGGGAAGAGGAAGGGCAGAGTCAGGAGTTACCAGCTAGATGCAACATGAGAATGCCACACTGAGAAAAGGTACCAAGCCACATGGCTAAACATAGATAAGAATTATGGGTTAATTTAAGTGTAAGCTAAGAGCTAGTTAGTAATAAGCCTGAGTTACTGACTGAGCATTTATAAGTAATATTAAGACTCCAAGTCAATTATTTGGGAAGCAGCTGTTGGGTATTTGGGAACAGGCAGGCAGGAGAGAACTATCTGACTACACAGACCTTACTTCCAAATGAGGTCACATTTACAGGCACCTGGGTTTAGGGCTTGAAGTACCTTTAGGGAGGACACAATTTAATCTACAGTATCTATTTTCAAGGATGAAGAAATTGGTACAAAAGCTAACCAAGTAGCATGGATAAGTACACAATTCGGTGTGATGAATTCAGAATCAAACCTAAGCAGTGTGATTCTGTGCCTGTCTGTTAATCACTGAACCATTCTGCCTAGGTAAAGATGACAGACTCTTCACATTGATGCTTCAGCTCTGTGTCTAACAAGTTTGTCTGAACTCAGCTCCCACATTGCTCAGTCTCTCTGACTGACATGAGATCACCTATTCTTTCCATCAGGGTTGCTTGTTGCTCAAGGACAACCCAGCATAATGGGTAAGCACTTTGGAAGAACCAAATCTGTCACACAAAACAAAGCGGTATCATTAGCTGAGAGAGAGGAGCATGCAGTAAGATGTTTCCCACTGTCTTCACCAGAAGCCTGCTGCCTCTGAAAGGTAAAAACATCATGGTGTCCAGCTCTGCTGTTTCAAGGTCTCCACAGTAACCCTGTGCGATGGCCAACACTGACTGTCAACAAGTCAGCATCTAGGAAGGTGATAACCCCTGGACATGCCAGTGAAGGATTGGACTAATTGCAGTGTGGAAAGACTCACTCTAAATACAGGTGGCATTGCTGAATGAGCTGAAGACCTGCCTCCTCAAGGAGAAGTGAGCTGAGCACTTGGCACTGTCTCCCCCTCTTTCCTGACTTCAGGCACAATGTAGCCAGCTACCTCAAGCTCCTGCAGCCACTGTTAGGGGCTGCGAGATGTCCCCCAAAGACCACCAGTCACCATGCAATCAGCAAAAGCGTTTATTATACCACATGTATATGGGGTCACTCACCTGTACAAAATGGTGACGACCTTGAAAGAGATGTATAAGCTCCATTTAAGCACAGCTAAGGGGAGTTCCTAGTTCATTTAGTCATTTTACCTGGCTTAAGCGAGTAGCAATTATGTTAGTGTGTTCTAATTGGCCAGGGCTAGTCAGGGGCTGGTTAAGGCTACAGCTTTTCCATTCTTTGGCAAGTCTGGACAAGTCCTAGGCTTTGTCCTGTTTTGGTTATCACCTGTGGAGGAGGGAGGGGTTTGGCCCAGGCATATGTGCCTTGTCCAGTGTCAGGGGCATTGGGGATTGATTGCCCTTTGTGAACTGAGGCCTATCTACTAACTAAGTTATTAGGGGCCTGTCATGACATTTGCCTGGCCCTCTCACTTACATGGACTGTATCCCCCTTGAACTGTGGGCCAAAACAAACCCTTCCTTCCTTGACGTGCTTCTTGTTGAGTATTTTTATCACAGTACAAGAAAAGTAACAAATCCAGCATGAAACTGTGACACATAATACAAGAATTCATTGTATAAAATATACATATTTAATGGGGGGTGAGAATAACCCGAAAACTTAGTGGCTGAATGGGTAAAATGTGTTGGCTTGAGTGGTAATGGTACCTCTAGAGGGTCGAATTCCTGAGACAAACACCCTTTCTTGTTGCTCCTGGGAAGCCAATTTGAACAATATTTGTCTCATTTGCAACTCAAATGGTCCTTCATAATAATATCAATTCTTTCTTAGACTTGTTGGTGTCCATTATACGGCTCTAACAAAACCTGCCCTGCTCTCTTATTAAGGGAATATTCGACTACTTCTAACCCAGTGGCCCGAGCTCCTGCAGGTGTTTACTCCCTTGGTGATGTCAATCTTTGCTCTTCAGCCAAGACCTGACCACACACCTGCAAGATCAATGGAGTCTGTGCTTAACCTCCCTGTATGCGTGAACCGCACTGTGAGTCAATGTTATGTGTCTTGTGCTGGCTAGTTCTATGTCAACTTGACACAGGCTAGAGTTATCTGAAAGTAGGGGACCTCAACTGAGAAAATGCTTCCATTAGATCCAGTTGTAGGGTGTTTTCTTAATTGGTAGTTGCTGGAAAGGCCCAGCCCATTGTGGGTGGTGCCATCCTTGGGCAGGTGGTCCTGGGTTCTATAAGAAAGCAGGCTGAGCAAGCCATGAGGATCAAGTCAGTAAGCAGCACCCCTTCATGGCCTCTGCATCAGTTCCTGCCTCCAGGTCCCTGCCCTGCTTGAGTTCCTGCCCTCACTGCTTTTGATGATGAACTGTTCTATGGAACTGTGAGTGAAATGAACTCTTTCCTGCCCAAATTGCTTTTGGTTATGGTGTTTTATCACAGCAACAAAAACCCTAAGACAAGTCCCCTTCAGTTTCTTCCTCTCGTCATAATTCTTGTGCATCTAGGTGTAGGTGATGAAATGTGATAGGGGTATCCATGTATGGCATTGCATGGGACAACTCTGTGTGTCTTCTTTGTAGGGCTAAGAGGACCCTTAAGCTCTCCACTGTGGTTTTTCATTTTTTAAAGCTTCTTGGAAACTGTAAAACTCAGTTCAAAAACTTCAAACAAGCCGGGTGACACACACCTTTAATCCCAACACTGGAGAGACAGAGGCAGGCAGATCTCTGTGAGTTTGAGGCCAGCTTTGTCTACAGAACAAATTCCAGGACAGACAGGGCTACACAGAGAAACCCTGCCTCGAAAAACAAAACAAAAATTAAAGTGAGCTAGCTGGGCATTGTGGTACACACTTTTAATCCCAGCACTCAGAAGGCATGGCTTGAGGCCAGCCTGATAGATACAGAGAAAGCTTTGGATCATCCAGGGTCATAGAGTGAGACCCTGTCTCAAAAAAGGGAATACCCACTTTTAACACTCCAGAGGCATCTCATACTTATTGAGGGTGATAAATGTCCTTCTAGATCTTCCTCTCTGTGGGTACACATACATGTTTCCAGACTTCATTGAAGCTCTCAGTTGCCCATCTTCCTTGTCTTTACTTCCTTCTGTCCTTAGCCTTCCTTTGTAAGCCCATGGACAGCACAGTGTGGACAGCCATGCACTGCGGGCCTCAAGGAGTGCTGTACACTGGGGTTCCTTTCAGCTGCTCTTGGAGTTCTTCCAGAACAAGATCCCATCCTATCTGATAGTCTTGCATAAAGCCCCGCAGAGAATCCAACTTACAGAGCATTTTCTTTGACCTTTTCAGCAATCCTGGATCATAATCCAAGCCAATAAAATGAGCTGTTTTCTCGTGAACCAATGAGAAAGACTCAGAAAGAGCAAAGTTGCTGAACTTTGACCTTTTGGATGTTCTCCACGGGCCCACATGTTCAAGACTCAGTCACCAGCTTGACACCCTGGGATGGTGATGGAGGTCATGAGAGGTAGGGATTAGTAGAAGGACTTCAGGTCATCTGGGCAGTGATCTTATGGAGGACTCTGTAGATCTGGCTCCTCCTGCTTCTGCTCGTCACTTCATTTCTTCCAGAAGAGTGGTTTACTCTGCCCTGTATATTTTCCAACATGTGCTATCTTATCACAGGCCCCAAACAATGATGACAAATCAATAAACTTTAGTTTCCTCCACTATGAGCCTAAAGAACCCCTTTGTCTTTATAAGTTGATTGTTTTGGGTGTTTTCTAACAGTAAAGGAAAGCTGACCCACACACAATTGCAGGGAAACTCTGCTACGCTGAAGGTCCTTACTTTCCCATACTACCCTCCACTGGGGAGGATAGCAGTCACGGTGTGGAGGGTCTGAAAGTAGCTTGAGAGAAACTAACGGGACATAACCAGAGAGAGCAAGTAACAGGGGCAGAAAGACCCTCAAGACTTTGGTTAAAATGGTAAGAGAGTGAGCCCAGGCTTCTATATATTTGAAGGGAGTTTGGGGACGGCATAAGGCCAGGGCTTCATTGCCTGGGGCAGAAGGGCTTGTGACTCAGAGGCTGAAGCTTCTGTGAGAAAGGACATCGCTCATGGGTGCTTTTATTTTCCAAACAAACTCCACCAAACCTGCCTGCAGTCGTCCCTAATTTCATGCAAACGAAAAGCCTGCTTAAAGAAGAAGGAAAAAAACCCTTGGAGTTCGAGTACATTCGGTTCTCAAGTACCAGGGATCATGTTATATTTTGAAATAAAAATTGTAATTGGATTATGCTCAATTGCAGCTGTAATAGGATTGGATCTTGGTATGGAATATGAACAAGGTCAGCCTACAGGAAGTAATTCATTCCTCTAATGACAACGTCTTGGTCTATGAAACAAAGATCAAAGCTCATTCAAAAATAAATGCATTTAATGGCACAGTAGTTAGAGAAGTCTGGAGAATTCATTTTATTTTCATTGTATAATATCTGTTTCTCATACAGTTGTCTCGCTCTCTACCACTTTTTTATTCTTACGACTTCGCATGGGTTTGATTAGCTTAATTAGAGTTAATGTCTTGGGAGCAGAATGCGGGACTGTGAAAGTTTGGGTTCTTGAAGACTTTGAAAAAAGAGAGCTGTTGGCCTTGCTCTACATAAATTCAGAATCGGAGGGGTCTGATGACTATTATCATCTCAAAATAATTGAAGCGCTGCTAAAAATAAAGAGAAGAAGGAGAAAAATTGAACCCGAATAAAAGGAGTGGAGTGAGCCCAGATTTGGGTATAATTCTTGCAGCAAATTGAGCTTAAATCTCAAGTCTTAGGTAATTTAACATGAATGCCAAAAAATTATTTTTTTTTCCCGTGGAGCTGTTAAAAAGTGTGGTCTTCTCAGGTTCACAACATTGCCTTTTATTTTCTTCTGTTATCTGTGGCTCCGTGTAAGATGAAGGGGACGTTACAGGGAAATGCCATGGCAGACCAAAGTCCTGACAGATCTTTACTTATTAGCCAGCATGGGGTCTTGCATCTGGAGCCAGCAGGTCTTTAAGGAAAACAGACAGCATCATGGCTTCCTTAATGGGCTTCAAGAACCAGGCTGCCTACTTCTTCCTCATTAAGCCAATGGGCTAGCCTCAGACTGACCACGATGATGGACTTTCCAGCCATCTCCTAGCTGAGAAGGAAGAAGAACTCCCACACATCTGGGCATGAGCAGAGCTGGAAGGCAGGTGGGGTATGCTTGCAGTCTGTGGGCTCAGGAGGCTGAGGAAGGAGGCTGCTGTGTACCCAGGAGCTCAAGACCATTCTAAACAACACAGTGAGGTGTCTGTCTCAAATAAAGAGGAAGTGGGTTAGAAGATGAATATGGTTCTAAAGTTTCTTTGCTTTGAGGATCTGCCCTTTAAATTCTAAAGCACTAACCTAATCAATTAGGGGTAGTATGAGAGAGGACACTCATTTAGTTTTCATACACATGGACTTGTTAGTTACACACTGTACTCAAGACCAAGGAAAGTGGGGTTAAAACCTCCCACAAGGAAAGAGCAGCCACAACAAAAACCAGATTTCTCTTTAATCCCAGCAGAGGAAGGCAGATATCTGTGAGTTCGAGGCCAGCCTGGTCTACATATCAAGTTCCAGTATAGTCATGGCTACCCTCTCTCAAAAAACAAAAATCACAAAACAACCACAAAAAAAAAAAAAAAAAAAAAACCCAAAAAACATATTTCTAACAATGTCAGAAAGCACAGAACAGGCGAATGCCACAAATAGAAATTACTCGAAGTTATTTCCATTCTTTTAAGTTCCTCTTTTACTTTTAACTTTTGTAATGTTAGAGACTGGATCTAGTGCCTGTACATGCTAGACACGCTCCTAACCACTGAGCTATACCACCAGCCTACCTCCTTCTTTAAGACCCTCCCATCCCCCATTGATTGCTTTCTCACATAAGGTCTTACTGTGCTGGCCACACTGACCTGGGGCTGACAATGCAAGGGAGTCTGGGTGTTGTGACTTTCCTGTCAGCCTCCAGGTGATGGGATCTTAGGTGTGTGCTGCCACACCCGGCTTTCCCATTCTTGTGAGCAATAGGCTTGGTATTTAAAAATTAATATTTAAGCTTCCTTCTAGAGATGTTTTTCTTATACAGAAGTCTTAGTCACCATTGATTACAATGTATGTTGATTAAGTAAATACTTTGTCAAGTGGACATTTTGATCTAATTTCACTTCTGAACATTTATCTAAACTACCTATTGTTTTTCATGCCATTTCTGAAAAACACGGTGTTTTGATATTTTTCAATCTCATTTTAGTGTTTACCCCCACTCACCCCGGCTTCTGTTTCCTTGATAATGGACCAGTTCAGAGCTAATTTATTCACCTCTTCAATAAACACAGATTCAGTGTCTGCTCTGAGGCAGGCTGGGCTCTGGGTGCCGGGGGCCAGCTCACAAGAGAGCTTATTGTCGGCATGATGCCACCAATGACGACAGATCTTCTCACTCCTACTTTAGATTGCCTGTCTAGTTTCCATTCACATTGAAAGCTCAGACCAACCTTGGCCCCATCACAGCCAGGTCTTTACGGAGCGGCTCAGCATTTGCTTCTGATGGCCACAGAAACCTGCCGAGAGGTGTGGATGGAGATGTACCCCCCAGTATCAAAAGTCCTGATGTCCTTTGGGGGTGGGTCACTCACTACCAAGCGACCAAGAATAATGACATCCTGGTCTGTTTTCTCTTGCAGTACTCAGCACAGTGTGACTAACTCTTATCCCAGAAACCACTGGTCCTCTGTCTGAAAGTCAGCAGCCTTTGACCAGTGCTGCCCGACCAGTTTCCCACCAGACAATCACCCTCTCCTTCCAAAGATGGGCATTTTTATTAAGATCCAGAATCATCCGATTTAAATGAAAGGATGCCCACATCAGGAGAAAGGCAGGCACTCCTTGTCAGCTGCTTTTCTTCTCTTAGGAGTCTCACCTATCGGACCTTAAGTAACTGTGAGGTGTGGTGACTTCGGACCACAAACATTTCTAGTCTCACAATGTGAAGAGCGGTGGGTGAAATCTGGACTTGGTTTAGCACAATGCTTCTCTTTGGGAAGGCCATACCGGCAGGCTCCGGCCCTTACTGGCTGTTGTTTGACATTGGCATTTGGACCTCTCCGTAAAGTTTCTCACAGTGTGGGAGGTGTTCCCTTTGCAGGGAAGCCTTTCCTAATGAGTCTGTGTGGTCGGAGTCCTGTTTCTTTGGGGACAACACGCAGGTCTGTGGAAGGAGATCTGCACGTTGAACTTCTGCAGATTTGTGAGCCTCCTGCACGCGACATGCAAAAAGCTGGCAATGTGCCTTGATCAATTCTCTTTCCCCCAAATCTTCCACTCTCTTTAGTGCATGGTTTCTGCTCAGTCACAATTTCCTGCATCGAGTGAATGAGCGTGTGTGAGGTTACAGAAGAATAAAGCGAGGAGTTCTCTCTGCGAGACTTCATTAATGTCTCTTCAATTTT